>NC_136597.1:21258976-21391476 GCF_910589615.1 Taurulus bubalis | reverse complement strand
CCCCATTTTGCACATTTGTTTGTTTGAATTGAAAAGGGCAACGCTGGAGTTAAACAACTTCCTCACCTTCTTTTCCTCTCACCTTTGCTGGGTTTCTAGTAAATATGTATCTTTGCTATAGATCCAAAATTACCAGACAAACAAACAAATATTAAAACTCTTAGTCGTCTTTCGGCTCTGACTGGGCTGGTCAGCTGGACCTAATGCATCTATTGCCATCTATTGGTAACCAGTCAAACCTACAACTACAGTGTCTTCTCTTTGTACAATTGAGTGAACTAATAAGTGCACAAGCTGCATTTTACTTCATTATCCATGGAGGGTAGAAATTAATGTAATAGCATAATATTGCATAACAGCTTGCTCTCAAGGTCTGTGGAAATGAATGTTTAATAGGAATATGCACCGCTGAATTGCAATATCAAATGAAACTAGTGTTAATCACTTCAACTGGTGCAATATAAATACATTTTAAATACATTTTTATTCTGTCTATATAATATTGCTATTGTAGATTCTTTACTGTTTATTTAAATCACTTATTTTACTATGTATCTCTTGTGTGCACTTTATCTGTCTGCTGCTGTAATCCTGATATTTCCCCACTGCATGACTAATAAAGGAATATCTTATCTTATGGGCCCTTCTGTCCTTGAGAAGGATCCATAACACAAGCTGTAATTCCTAGTTGCTAGTTCCTAGTTGTAAAACTAGGAAAATTACTATTCAAATCCCTTTAAATTATTCATTTATTTACACTCAACCTGCACACTGCACAGATACATGGCGGAGGCGCAGGACGTCACATAGGTGCCAAGGTCTCCCCCTAGTGGTTAAATGACAGTTGACCACAATGCATCGCTCAGCTTTCACTGCGCTTCCGAACCAGTGCGCTAGAGGCGCTATACTCAAACAAACTATCCTTAACTCCGCCTCCGTGTTCCTGTCGCACATATCCAACATGGCTGCGTCCATGGCGAGGACCTGCTGTCATGTATCGCGGCATGGACCGGGTATTCTGCGTGGACGAACGAGTCTCCGCCTCACACTCGGGTCTAAACTACATTGTTCTTCGCCGGCACACAACGGACTGCTCTTTTCTCTGAACAAGCGCGGTATTCTGCAGGACTCTTTCCCAGAAGACGCCGCGCAGGACCGGCTCCCTCGGTTGCTCCAGTCCGGCGCTCAGACCGCGTACTGCGGCTTCGACCCCACGGCCGACAGCCTTCACGTGGGCAACCTGCTCGCGATAGTCGGCCTGCTGCACTTCCGCAGCGCCGGGCACCACGTCCTCGCCGTGCTCGGAGGGGCCACGGCGCGAATCGGGGACCCGAGCGGGAAAACGAGCGAGCGCGAGCGGATGTCCGAGGACGCCGTGGAGGCGAACACCCGCAGCATCCGGGAGAGCATCCAGAGGATTTTCAGCAACCACGAGCTGCACGTGCAGGACGGTTCCACTAAACCGGGCACGGTGACCGTGCTGAACAACCTGAGCTGGTACAAGAACTGGGGGGCGGTGGACTTCCTGTCGGAGGCCGGACGGCACTTCCGGATGGGCACCATGCTCAGCCGTCACAGCGTGCAGTCCCGGCTGAAGAGCGCAGACGGTATGAGCCTGACCGAGTTCACCTACCAGGTGTTCCAAGCGTATGACTTCCACCACCTCAACCAAATATACGGCTGCAAGATTCAGCTCGGGGGCACCGACCAGCTGGGCAATTTGATGTCTGGCCACGAGTACATTCACAAGTAAATGTCCAATCCTACTACGAGCGGCAGTCTCCCTGTTGTGTTCTGTCAGAGGGCTTCGTGCCAAACCTCGTTGACAGTTCGGTGAATTGAACATGTCATCGGTCCGTGGTAATTGTGTGCACACCGACACGTGCGACTTGAAAGGATTCCCTCTTCAATTCGGCACGCGTACAACCTCCCACGTTCACGCGTTCACACCCTTTTAGATTGATTTACTGCTTCATGGTCACCTGACAAGTTCGAGCCTCCAAGGTGACTAAGCCCTGACTCGTATGTTTGTTTATAGCTAAGCATAGCGTTGGATCTGGAGGTGATCTTTGCATGAAGCTTATTTCCTCCCCCTGAACCAAAAGCGAAAATGTCTGTCTGTATTTATCAATATATTAAAGTCTCTATATACAAATTAATCAAAAATGGAAAGTTTATACATAATCCTTTATTAATAATCATAATGTTTTAGCACTGCGTTCGCTATTAAGCCGATCTAGCAAACTCTTTACACATGTCAAACAAAAACTCTGCTATCTCTTTTTGTGAGGCTTTAGTTAGAATTTGCGAAACAATAACTCAATATAATCATATGATCTATTTGATTCCACTCAACGCTGAAATTACTCACCAAATGTTGACCACTTCAACTCCCAGTTGTTAAATACACCAACACCCGGCATGCAGCGCTTTTGTTAGTAAATCCTAATTCCTCCTGCAGAGTGAGCGGGGAGGAGGTGTACGGCCTGACCATCCCGTTGGTGACCAGCTCTACCGGGGACAAGCTGGGGAAGACAGCCGGCAACGCGGTGTGGCTCAACAGAGACAAGACGTCCCCCTTTGAGCTCTACCAGTTCTTTCTCAGGCAGCCGGACGCCAGTGTGGAAAGGTGCGTGAAGATGAGGCCGGAGGGTTCTGCATATAAAGACACGATGGCCGGTGCAAGACCTGAAAGCATCTCGTCAATGGTTGCCTATAGACCCATCAGTGTAGGTATTCTGTGCACTGTAACGGGAGGCTGAGGTGTGTTGCGTGGGCTTTCCGTAGGTACCTGAAGCTGTTCACCTTCCTGCCTCTGGCGGAGGTGGAGAGGCTGATGGAGCAGCAGAGGGAGGACCCGGGTAAACGCCTGGCACATAAACGGCTGGCCGCAGAGGTGACCAAACTGGTGCATGGCAAGGAGGGCCTCGAGAGCGCAAAGAGGTCAGAACACGCTGCATGCGTTTGCACTGTATGAGGTATTTAATGGTATTTTATTCAATATTATAAAAAAAATGTAATGGTGTGTGTTTTTTTTTTTTGTTTTTTTTTTAAAGCGTGTATTTTATTTGGGTAATTCATTCAGTTTGAGAGTAAACGAGTGTAACTGAGAAAAGAACCCCACTGGGGTCCTGGTCCTGCCTTTGACCCCTGACCTCCATGCAGAGGGGATAATCCAGCTATTCAGACAGGAAAAATCACATTATGTATTTTTGCCGCAGATGTACCAACGCACTGTACCACAGTAGCGTGCAGGCCTTGGAGGAAATGAGTGACGATGAGCTCCAGGAGCTGTTCAGGGAGGCGCCCTTCCATGAGCTGCTGCTGGAGCCGGGCACCACTGTGGTCGATGCCTGCCGCCGGGTCAAGGCCATCCCGGAGGGACCCAGAGGGTAGGTGGTCGAGCGAAAAATCTTTGGTCCAAAAGACTAACATCTGCCTCGGAAAATGTGCCGCTAACGTCGGGTGTTAGCTCAAGGTCATGTGGTGGAGAAAACGGATATATTATAGATCTGGGGCTTAAATTCACTTAATTTTGGGGTTCGGTCAACTTTGTTGTTGCTGCTGTTAAACCGCAGCTTTGTTGCTGAATTCAGCCAAAGCTGATTCATGCCTCTTGACTGGATTCTTCCAGGGTGGACGTGATGAGAAATTAAATTACATTTCCACAGTGTGCTTATATAAATTGTTAAATGGGCAAACAGACTCTTAAGAACAATTCCTGTTTTATGTTGCTTATAAGTGTGTGTGTGTGTGTGTGTATATATATATATATATATATATATATATATATATATATATATATATATATATATATATATATATATATATATTTTCGTGTAGAGCTCCAACTAAAGATTATTCTCATGATTTGTTCATCTGTCACTTATTTTTATATGAACCGTTCTCTGAAATATCAGAAAATAATTGAAAAATGTTCCTCGCAAAGTTCCAATAGACTATAATGATATTTTCAAATTGCTTGGTTTGTCCGACCGGCGGTACAAACTTTATTCAATTTCCAATGATATAAAATCGAGAAGTGCAGCACATCATTGCATTCATTTAATCCGTTTTCTTTGATCTATATGCCAAAATTATTGGCATTTAACTTATGTCTATTGCTAAATTATTTGTTTATGTATTAAATGCAGGTAGTATTTTTATATAGCAGAGTGTGCAATGCATGATTAATTATTTAAGACATTTCTTGTCTATAAGGTTTCTACTACTATTGCCCCTATTCTATTTTCGAAAATATGAAATTATGAATTTCAAAAGCTAGATGCAAAGTCTGTGTAAAATCATTTAACATCTCCAACAAAGGCGTAAGCGAGGACAAAAGCGCCATACACTTGTCACAGCAGCACCCGGTGTCAGTCAAAGTACGGTTTGAAAAAGATCTACAAAAGTCTTGACATTTGAGTCTTTAAAAGTATGGGATTTGAACTTTAAGCCCTGTGTCTAATGTGATCACAGTATAATCTGTTCTTTTTTTTTTTAGATTGTAGGCTTCACAAAGTGTGTAAAGATGGGTGACAATCGGATACGTTTGCGTGCTCACGATGTGTCTTGCAGCAATGCCAGGTGATGCTGTGACTGTCATGTAGAGGAGACCTCGGGCTCACTGACCACCGGCATGTTTGTGCGCAGGTATCAGATGGTTTCAGACGGAGCCGTGTGGATCAACCACAGGCGGGCCGACAAACCCGAGCAGCTGCTGATCCCCAAACTCCAGATCCTGTCGAATGGACTCTCCTTGCTCCGAGTGGGCAAGAGGAACTTCTACATCATCAAGTGGCTCACTCTCTGAGGCCGTCTGCTCTCGCAAAGGGACCAGTCTGACCTGCGATGGCCCGGCCCGGAAAGGTAGGCCACTGGCGGAGTCGGTGAGGAGACGTGGATGGAATGACATTTTGTGGAACACACTGGATGTTTTCGGCGTAGTGAATTTTATGTGGTTGTCATATAAATTATGTAAATGTACAGATGTGACGTTTATCCAAAGCTATGGTATTAAAAAGCGTTTGATATACAGATTGTCGGCTGCTGACTTTGTACCGCCACAGAAATCTCTGAAAGCGGCCACTAGAGGGCAGCATTGTTCCAGTCCTACGGTTGCTGCTACTGGCACTCACAGCTGCACCACATATCCTGCTGTGACCCCATTGGTGAATAATTGCTCACAGTAGAATTAAATTGCATCATTTCTCGCAAATAGTTTATAGTTCTATTTTAAGCAAATCATGTTTGTTTTTTCTTCTTTACTTTATTTGATGTGAACATAAGGCCAACATCTGTCTTGGTGTGGCTGTTTTTTTCAGTCTTAGTGGTGGAAGGTGTAAATAGTACCAGAAAGAAACCTACAACATTTTAGATGATTTCCGAAATGAACTAATCTTGCTTGTAGATTAATTTCAGATTCCATAAATTTTATATTTCCATGAGTAGAATATGTTTTTTCTATATTGGCATTGGTTTTCCACCACAGCACAAACTTCTCACTGTGGTGTAAATAACCCAATAACATTCAGTGTGCAGGGCCTTTGCCCGTCATTCTTAGTTTTGTCTTTCTGGATTTTATTTAGAATTTTTGTAGTATTTGCAGACTACTTAAAAGTGTGTGTCGCTCTCTATTTCTTGTTCATCTGCTCATCTTTTTCTCCTGTGGGCTGGTGGAGATGAGGACTGACCTTGACTTACACGGCTCAGCTCCAGAGAACTGGTTGAAACACCATGCCATATGGATACACGTTTACCCAATTTACAGAGATAGTTTTAGTCCATTGCTTGATAGTTTTGTCATTGAGGGGGTATACCAACACCTTGAGGCATCTATTCAGAAATGTACTTTTTTTTTATTTATTTTTTTAAGAGGAATATTTATAAGCATTTCCATTTTGAAGGATTTTTATAGAAATGCCTCCACTACCTATTTTTCTAAATCTTATTGCATATTGTTTTGGCAGCCGTTTGACTTTTTTCTTTTATCTCTTTACAAATATATATTTTCTATACGTATTAAATATATATTTGGTTGAGGTTTAAAGTAGATGTATGAAAGGTAGTTATGTCTTTAAAATGTAAAAAAAAGACCTGTTAAACTCTACCATATATATATACCTAGTTTTGCCATATGGATACAGTTTTTTAATTTTTAATTTTTTGTACATGTCTATACATGCAAATGTTAACTAAGATAGTGTGTTTCTTTAAGTTTACAGTTGAAATAAACAAAAGTAAACTAATGAGAACATATTTTCTTGTTGGACAATTTTTTAAATTCAATGTGTTAATTTAAAAAAAAGAAGAAAAAAATGTGTCAAACAAACCTTAAAGTAGTGATGTGCTGAAACTGTTTTGAAGACACGCTGACTGTTTTCAATTAATAATATTTTCGTGGCCAAAACAGTCGTAACTTTTGAAGAAAAACTCTGATTTGGTGTAATATGCAGACGTGCTGGTTGTTGCAAGCCTGCCGCGACGACCTGGTCCACCTTAAAAGAAGTGGGCGGGTTTAAGCGCCTTAGCCAATGAGCGGCCTTCCTTGCGTTTAAATAGCTCTGCCTGTCAATCAACTTGTCCTCCCCCCCACACCTCACCCCTCTTCCCCCTAGTCAGGCTCCACTCTCAATCCCAAGTAACGCTACATCTCTCAATCGCCATATTGGGTACTGAGGTTTGTCCGCAGTTCCTCTCACTACGGGACGAAATTGACAGAGCGGCTTCAGTTCCTGGGCACTTTGTTTCGATGATCCGCGGAGACTACTTTTCGGCTTCAGACACACCGCGGCCGTTACCGTTTCCAGCCCGACTAATGCATGGCATAAGTCGTTTTACGCCCGTTTTGGATCCAGCTCAGCGTCGAGGAGATACCCGTTGTTTTTGAGCGGTGTAGGGCTTCTTTTTTTTTTTCTATCTTTTTTTTTTTTTTTTTTTTTCTTTTCTCGTGAAAACTGGACGCTCCCGGCTGTTTGCAAAATCCCGTCTATCTTTTGGAGGTGGGGAGAAAATGTCAGATGTTCGACTATCAAACGGGAGCCCGACCGTGGAGCGGACGGACTCCCGGGTGTCGGATCACCCGAAACCGTCCGCTTGCAGGAGCCTCTTCGGCCCGGTGGACCACGAAGAGTTAAGGAGGGATTTAAAGGGACACTTGCGGGAGATGGAAGAGGCTGCCTCCGCCAAGTGGGGCTTCGACTTCGCCAATCACGCGCCGCTGGCCCACGGCAGGCTCGAGTGGGAACTAGTGGACTGCAGAGACGTCCCGCATTTCTACAACAAGCAGCCGCGGAGGGAGAAGGGCGTCTGCTCCGCCGGGAATAACAATGTGGACCTAAACGGGAATCATAGCTGCGTGGTGGTGGTGGCGTCGAGCGGGGACAGCGAGCGGTCCGACGGGCAGATGGAGTGCACGGAACAGTGCACCGGGCTGAGGAAGAGACCCGCGTGTCACGGTGAGTCGGTGACGAGCGTGTGCAAAACAGCGTGACCGTGTTTTCTGCGTGTCACGTTCGCGGGTAGTCTGTGTGCGCTCGTTGCAAACATTTCGAGGCACAGTTTTGTTGTATAACGCTCATTAAGCACCGGAAGTAATGCTTTAAAATTGTTAAGCATTAAGCACAAGAGTGCAATTTGTATCGATTTTTCTTTCTTCCGTATTTAAAAAAAATTAAACATATTTTATTCGCTTTGCTTTTGCAGATCCCTCGGCCCCAAATAAGAGGTCACACAGCAGCTCAGATGAGGTCACTTGTCCGAGCCTGAGCCACTCGACAGAACACACACCCAGAAAGACCAGTCCCAAGAGGCAAACGTGAGGACGAGGGACGGTAAGGAACCCTTTTAATTTATTTTATGAATGTGCTTCTTCATGGTTGTATTGTAGTCAGAAGTAGAGACGTCTGCCTACGCCCCCCCTCCCAGCTATTTTAACAAAAACCACAAAAACATATTTATTTTAATATTTTAGGTCCATCAGGTGTTGTTATTAAATGCAACCCAAATAGCAGTGGAGTTTTACATGATTATTCTAATTTTGATTGAATGAAAATTGCCGATTTGACGGACGTGTGTGTGTGTGTGCGCGCGCGGACGTGCGCGCTGTTGTCCATTGAGTATTGTAGTAACAACAGTGGCGGTGAGTAAAAGCTGCTCCGCGTCACCAAAAAGCTTTCACTTGTGCGTTTGCACTCAAACGCGTCTCGATCCAAGAAGAGTCAAAACTAGAATAACAAAATAAAAAAAAAACACCGTGGCTTCACTTTTGCACCTTAATTTGTTTTACTACAGTTCTCCTGCGCGAGTTTCCGACTAAACTGTAAACAACAAGTGTGCTGAACAACAGCGTAGTAGTAACACGTCAGCAGCCACTGCCCTCAGAGCAGGGACGGGAAGGGGCAGGTCTCTCTCGCGCTCTGCGTGTGTGTGCGTGCGCGAGTGCTGCACACGCTTTGCACACTAATGTTACAACACACACACAGCTGTCTCTCACAGTGTGCAGAAAGAGCCGTGCAGCTCTGAAAACCAAGTGGCTTGTTGGCCAAAGCGGAGAGAGAATAGGCATGAAATCTGCATTGTCGTGGCAGGATGTGAACCGTGAAGGCTGCAGTGCAGCATAAAAGACAGAAACTGGCCTTTTTAATTTTTGCATATGTATATATTTTTTTAGGGTGACCTCTTAAATATGCATACAAAACCAGGCAAAACATGACCTCATAGTTCTTTGAAAAAATCAGATTTTTTTTTGCATGCTAGTTTTTGCCTCATCGCACCTTCTAAAATATATTAATTATTAGAAATGCTAAGTGTAAAATAAGTGCTGCTGTATAATCACTCCACCTGCTATATATTTTTTTACACCTGTATTTTTTTTGCTCTGTCACATGACTTTGCGTACAAACAGTTCTTGCATCAGTTTAGTCACTCAGTGGACATTGCAATGCGTTTTTGTTTTTTCATACTATTTTTGGATACTGTCTTGTTGCTTTCAAGGTGATCCTCCCCCTCTTTGTCGAAGTGCAAGAGGACATAGTTTTCATGTTTTTTATCTGAACACTTTGCACAAAGCGTTCTTGTCCATTCTCACTCGTATGCAAATGTTTTCTGTGAGTATTGCTCGGCGGTCAGTGTCTCACTTTTCTCTTTTTCATCTCATTTTTCCACAGAGCCGAAGATGCGTTTCCCTTTTCAAGCGGGGAAACCTCAGTGTTGGTCGATTTTTGGAAGAGGAACTACACAGCATCAGAAACATATCAACTCTCCTGAAGACGGGGGAGGACGCTGTTGAAGCACTGAATAGAAACACTAAAGTTGTGGCACTCAATTAAAAAAAAGTTACTGCCTCTAAAAGCAGTCAATGTAGCAGTGTGCAATTAGGTTTGATTTCCTTTTTTGCTCCTTTTTTTTTTTTTTTTTTTTTTACTACCTGTGTGTAAATAAATATGCATATTATATTATATTTCTCTCCATATGTAGCACATAAGAAAACATTTTGATTTGAACACCAATCCTTTCTGTAAAAAGGTGTGAATTTTGATTTGACTTGAAGAATTGCAGTGTAGTTTGATACTTGTTTCCAAAATGCTGTGCTGTTTTCTTTTATTATTATTATTCTCTGAAAAGCAGTGTGACTTTGACAAAGTCCCAAATTGCTACATTTAAAACAAAATCATGGCTTCTTAAGTTTCTTAACAGTGTATCTTCACTCCGTCATCTTCCTAACTCAGCAGTGAAGAACGGTACAAATGTAGCTCATCTGTTTGTTTTGGGGTATTTTTTCCCCTTCCTCTGGTCACTTCAGTGTCACCAATTGCATGTCTCTCCTATAAGATCCATTTCCCACAGGAAGGATACAAAAAAAAGTACTATTTCTGCCAAGGTTTCTTTTACATCACCCAATATTTATTTTTGAACTAGGTGCTTTTAGCATCCGTTGAATCCTGGAATATGATCAACTTTTTTTTTCTCAAGTTCTCCTGCACACCTCAGCCACATTGTTGCGGTGTGTTTTTAATTTGGAGTTGTGAGGTACTCGGATATTGAAGGACAAAGACCATACAAACTGCACAGGTTGTGTTGTAAAGTCATCTTCTCCGTGACTATATATTTTTTCCTTCTGTTTATTCAGCCTTAATGCTCTCCAGAGAGGTTTTATGAAAAGGGTTGAATGTCCTACAATACCAAATACATGGTTGCTTCAGTATGGTTGCAGCACCGCCTGTGCTCCTTAATTGACTTCACTTTTTTTCTCTTTTTTTTTGGTGAAAAACCTAAACTTAAATTTTCATTTGTGTTTGTACTTGTTTCACCAATGTTGTTAGCCTGCTGAGGATGCAAACGTGAGCGTCTAAAAGCTTCCCTTTATTTGCCTAAAGTGGGTTGTGTACACCTGGATAGAGAGAGAGCAGCTTTTCTCAGAAATGCAGTCATCATGCCTGTGTATTTGTGTAAAACTTTGCAATGTACCCATGTACATAATTTTGTAAAAACACTGAGAAATTATACTAACTTATTTATGTCGAGCTTTTTTTTTTATGTAGAATAAAAAAAATGGGTTTTTGATTACGGTTATCCAAAGTGGCATTTACTTTATTATAATTGTCTTATTTTGTAAAAGCATATTTTTGGTAGTTTTTCTTTTTCTTATCAATAAGGTTGCAAACTGAGCCTGATAAAAAATATTTGATGTGCATTTTGTAATGTGTGGTTATAAAATGTGTTGCAATCAATTAAAAGAGGAAATTAAAATCTATCTGACTTTTGGTTGCTTTTTACACTTTGGTGTAAATTCACCAAAACATGCTCACACCCCTGTTTGGTTTAATCCATTAAACCTTGTCGCTAAGCTGAATATTGGCAGAAAAAAAACTACATAAAAGTGTTTTATTAAACACTATTAAAGTGCAGAACATTTGCAGCAGATGTGAGTGCATTGAGGCATCCTGGTACAATGTAGTGATACTCCCAATATGAATCCGCCAGTGATTTGAGTGGGCGGATGATTGACACTTTGGTTCTCCAATGAAAAGGAGAGTGGAAAGCAGACCACTTGTTGCAGCCAGTAATATTTAGTAACTTATCATGGGAATGGCTTTGGTGGAAAATAAATGTAAGTGCTTTGAGCTCAGAATACGATCCTCAACTGTGAGGTAAAATACTGCAACTTGAGTCCTTTTCTAGTTTTTCACTGGCCTCAGAAGCATCTTTATTTCTGTGTGTGTGTGTGTGTGTGTGTGTGTGTGTGTGTGTGTGAGAGAGAGAGAGAGAGAGTGAGAGAAAGAAAGAGAGAAAGAAGAGCAAGAGAGACTGTTTTCCCTTTTGAGTCTTTTGCAGTGTTTAGCTTTTTTTTAAATTTATTATTATATATTTTATTGTTGTATATTGTCATCTTAAATTGTTTCTACCGTTAATTAGTTGGGAAGTGTATTTTTGTACCTCTTCTAAAATTGGCAATTAATGCTAAAAAAAAAAAAATCTCCTATTTCATATATATTAATATAAGTATTTATTTAATTCTCATATTGAGAAATAGCTCTCATTTTAGATATTATAAAACTGAAAAAAAAGACATTTTAAAATAGAAACACAACCTTGTAGTCACCTAACTGCTTAAAACAATAATGTTTGATCGAACCGAAGTTGTAAAATGTATTTTTTTTTTAATTGTTTTATTTTCCATATACATTTCTAGTCACCGTGAGTAGTGCATGCCAACAGCAGAGCCCTAATCCGTGGCGACACGCTCTTTGAGCTGAAGTGACTTTACTTCACGTGTCTCGGTTTCATCTTCTGCTGTGAAACCCAAATTGATGCTTTCACCGCACGGCATCTCCTGGCTTCCTCCTGGTGCCACCGACACAGGAAGACACCTGCAGCAGCGCTTTAAAGCTGAATGGGTGGGGGCTCTGTGCGTGCGTGTGCGTGTGTGTGTGCGTGTGTGCGTGTGTGTGTGCGTGTGTGTGTGTATATATATGTGAGGTGAGTAGTAGCTGAAGTGTGCAGGTGGGTAACCTCAGCTCAGCCATCCACCCCCACTCTGAGCCCGGCCCATTGTCCCAGTGTGTGGGCTTTTGTGTGGAGGGCCATTGTGAGGGGCCGGGGCCGGTCACTGTTGTGTCTGGGGCTTCTCTGCTCAGACAAAGGGCCCGTCTAGGAGCCTCCACCCTGCCCAAACAGAAGACTGACTGACTGACTGACTGTGTCTGGGTGTCTGACTGACTGCTTGACTAGGTGGCTCGCTGGCTGACTAACTGACTGAATGGCGGCCTTAGTGTCTGTTTGGTTGACTGATGGATCAGATAGAGGCAGGAAAGAGGCGGGTACTGTTATATACCACAGTGCTGACAAATTTAGAATAAGAAGCTTTCAATGCAAAAAAAAATTCTCTAAACATGAACGTGCACTTTTGCTTTTAATTGTAGTATTTGCTGTGTATTTATAACAATTACCTGTGATTTTTACAATTAAAAAGGCTTTAGGGACTTTTGAGAAAAATGTGTGTGTGTGTGTGTATGTGTGTGTGTGTGTGTGTGTGTGTGTGTGTGTGTGTGTGTGTGTGTGTGTGTGTGTGTGTGTGTGTGTGTGTGTGTGTGTGAGAGTTAGATATATGTCCACAGAGGGCATTTATTTGCTACAGGTACAGCATATTAACAAAGCCTCACACATTGTGTCAACAGCCTGTTATTACTCAAGTGCAGCATGAGCATGATCTCATTTCTTCAGGCAGTGGGAGGTGCAATCCCGCCACACTGATGTAATAATTACAAACAGTTCCTGTGAAATATTTCACTGTTTATTGTCAGTCTGACAAATGTCCTTATGAATTACTAACTACTTTTTTTTTGTTGCTGGATTCTAGAAATGGAAAGTTTGAGCATGTTTATCGAAAGCACATTGTATCATAGCATGTTCTGTCCTGCACCTGCAAATAACCCCATGACAGATACTGTATCATTCCATTGTATTTCTCCTTCAGTGGCTCACAAGCTCCTTGTACGATCACGTCTGCTTTAAACTACACAGTTTATTGTCAATGTGGTATTTGTTATAATGTCGGTACATTAATATTAGGTGTAAGGACTTTAGGACCCAGGGGGGATTCAGGTGGGAAGCACTACCTGTGACAGGAGGCTGCATCAGGAGGTCAGAGCATGGCGGCCCGAGGAGTAAAGGAGTTACAATTAAGAGCAGCTTGTTCTCACTTCTTGTGTGTATTTAAAAACACGACAGTCTGCACCACAAAATTCAAAAGGGTCAGTTTGTTTCTCAGCAGGGCATTGATAAGACTGCGTCACTGTGGCCACCATGACGCAACACTTGTCCTCTCCTTTGCATAGGAAACACCTTTTTCTGTTACAGCAGGAATGTCCCTGAACGCATTCCTGTAACTCCCATCTCTCCACCACGGCCACCCGAACAGAACCACAGCGAGCTCGAGGAAATTCCAGCGAGCCAGTCAATCAGAGACGTAGAAGGCGTCGTCGCATGTGCCAAGAATCCACACTTCCTTTGCTGTATCAACAGTAACAGGTTATCTGTTCCTGTTAACCGGCCCGGCACTTAATATAAAGTCACAAGTTCCTGCCCACGTTTCCGGCCCTGGCCGCAACCCACGTCATCGAGCTATTCCCTGGGCACCCCGCAATCTGAATAAGGGGAAAGCAAGTGCCCACAAACAAACACCTCTCTCTCTCTCTCTCTCTCTCTCTCTCTCTCTCTCTCTCTCTCTCTCTCTCTCTCTCTCTCTCTCTCTCCGTGCCTCTAACAGCATGTGAATTGCATAATAAATACTGTATTTTAGTTTCCACTTTACCGAGCGTTTGTTTCAGAATGCCTCGAGGTTTGGACGTGTTTTCGTTGGACATCTCAATTGGATTCAGTGAGCCAGGAAAGCTGTATCAATACAGTGAAAAAAAAAACTATTTCATTGAATAGCGAATCTCTGACGTCGCTCTGGTTAGTCTGCAGCGTGTGATGTGCGCACCGTGCGAGAGAGAGAGAGAGAAAGAGAGAGAGAGAGAGAGTCTGGGGGTGAGTGACAGGCGGGGGAGGCGGGGTCAGAGGGAGATGCTGCTGCAGAGCATCGAATGACAGATGTGCAGATGTGCGTCTGTGGAAGAAGAAGGGTGGGAGGGGGTTGTGAGGGTGGTAATGCACATTAAAGCAGCGCACCTGCAGCCGATCAAAGAGCCTTTATCTTCTTTTTTTATCTAGGCAAATCTGCTCAAGCACGAGACGTGAGAACAAGCAGGCCGTGCCGCACGCGCAGTCTGACTCCTCTGTATCGCCTCTCCGGACCAGAGGATGGTACCTGGAATGCTCAAGGATGCGTTCAGGTGCATTTGGTTGAGAAGATAGAGGCAGCGCTTCCAGCTGACACATCCTGTGCAGAGAAGACAGACATACTTGCATTTTGTTATATTGTCAGTGTGATGTTAGGTCACAGGATATTCTAATTTTACTATACTGCATCTTTAAAAAAAATTGGGGGGAAAACTGGTTAAAAATACTATTTGTATCACAAATGGAACGAGTCACACAATAATAAATACAAAATTAAATCTCTTATTTACTTCCAATATTTTAATATTTGATCTCAATGAGACTACTTGTTTCCGACACTGAACTCTTTTAAAACTGGCCTAAAACATTTTTATTCAGGAAGGCATGTTTTACCTTGTGTTGATTCATTGTCAGCTATCATCTTTTTGATTTTATTTTATTTATTTATTTATTTATTAGGGTTTGCTTTAACTATGTTTTTATTTGTTTTACTATGTATTGGCTCTGTGGCACTCTGAATTTCCTTTGAAAGAAGAGTGTGTTTAAAAATGAAATATATTATTATTATTATTATTATTAATAAATACAAGATTAGAATAATACATCTGAAATTATAGCTGCAACTGATTATTTGCATTATTAATTAAAATGTAGATTTTTTCTCTCCTTTTCATCAATTAAGCGTTTAGTCTATAAAATATCAGAATTGTAAATTCCCATAGTCCAACATGATATCCAGTTGTTTCTTTAGTCGGACCAAACTCAAAAGTATTCATTGTAGAACAATAAAAAATGAGAACAGCAGATTTTTTTTTTATATTTGTGTAGATGAAAACAGCCTGTGTTTTACATTTGCATAAATAAATGACCCAATAAATCAAATAATACAATTTTTCTAGCTAATTAAGTTGTGTTTGTATGCGTAATGTAACAGTAACTCTGTGTAAACTAGCAGGATGTCCTTTCCACACAAACGATGACGACAGCAGCGCGGGTGTGTGAGGATGTGATGCGAGTTTTGACGTGAAGCAAAATATTTCCATATGATGCAACTTTTTGTAACATTTGCAGAAGTGTATGTGGCAATAATTCCAGTCAGTCAAAAATACATCTTACAACACTGACCACAGTACACATCAAATTACATCCCATCCAGCGAGCCGGCCCTGCCATGCTGTCTAAACCAATGACAAGGGAACACTGCTGGTTAAAAATGACACCGAATGGAAAATTGTCTCCAGCGTCTTTTTGGATCGGTACCAGAAATGCATCAACTTTCCACTTTTCATGAGCAATAAAGTGCTCCACATTTCATGTGAATATACCCTGACTTCTCTCTTCCGTGTCTTTTTTTCTGCTTTTTCTTTCTTACTTCGCTGCTTCTGCTGCCCTCATCAGGAGGCTCCTGAGGCCTCTGCGCTGCTGGGTCTTCAGCTCTGGTGTTGAAAAGATTCCTGCCATAAGAATGAGTGAACATGTTCTCCCTGATGAGAAAAACAGACCCTCCACCGTATGAAACCCACCTCTGCTCTTGGAAAGCCTTGGATGTGGTCCATTAGCTTCCCAATATTCAATTTTTCACTTTGTTTTTCAATTTTCACTCACTGCACAATGCAGCGTTGCTGTTTGGGGGATTTTGAGCCGCCTTGCTGTACAGCTGTGCATATTACACTCCTCGTTCAGTCAATAAAAAACTCATAAAAATACTCTAGACGAGACAGAGGGTGATCAGAATCATGATAATAGTTGATGGTTGGATGGAGATCTGCATGTACCGCATCTCCTCCCCATGTAACCCCATCCTTCATTCACTTTTGAGAATATGTGTTGTGTATAATGAAGTGTGAAATAGTGAAATAGTGAAACCGTGTTGCACAGAATTGCACGACGCGTTTTTCCGAGTAATCCTCAAACCTTATGCTCTGTGTTCGGTTTTGTTTCCACTTCCCTTTTCTTATTAAATCTACTTTGACAAATCTATACATGTCCGCAGACTGACAGACTGTATATGACTTCTGTGTTGTTTTGCAATAACAGCCCCCCTTCTCTGTCTTACAGTAGCTCCGTGCTGCAGCTGTCCACCATGCCTAACATTCTGCCTCGGCTGGCCAAACCCCGGCGCACCACTGAAGTCCTTCCAGTTTCTAGCCAGGAATTCTCTCCCTGTCTGGGGGAAAAGTCCCCAATAATATGACCTATACAGGAAGCCCCCGGCTCTCCTCTGCCCGCTCCACCGCACCTCTGCTCAAATCCACAACACATTAGCGGCCGTCTCACTTAGCGTGGCCAGTCCTCGGCGGGGGCTACTATGGCTGGCTGGAACGAGGACGTGAAAACCGAGCAGCTCAGACGGATCTTTGGATCCGATCGGTGCCGGTTCGTTCTGTTGCTCTTGGAAGGCCGAGCTTCCCTCTGGCCACAGGGAGGGAAGGAGGCGTGGTGAGCCACAGACATATGGCTGAGGGAAAACCTTGTAAGGCCAAAGGTCACAAGGGGTCAGTCTAACCTCCTGGCCTCTGGTTGATTTTGAATCCCACGGGGTGTTGTCGCCCTGCTCAGGCCAAACAGAGGAGGGGTCAAAGGGCGTATACTGTATCGGTTGCCGTTGTAGAAAGGCTGCATAGAAACATAGTTTTCTGAGTTGGGGATCAGTGGGTGCAGAGGGCCCTGAAAACAAAGCCTCCACTACTGTAGGTCTGTTTAAGATGAGGGACTTAACCACGGCTGCATTTCCCTCAAGCAGGTCGTCAATACTTAAGTAACGACCGGGCTTAGCGGAGACTTTGACAACTAAGAGGTGCTGTTAGGCTCAACATGAATAGCTGTGTCTCATGTCTCTTGTTACTCCAGCGTGACCTTGGCAGACCTGCTTTCATAGCAAACTGACTTCACATAAGGATTTTCATAAGTCAACAATAATTCTACAAAGCAAACTGAATATGTTTTAATCCCAGCAACTTCTCTTCAGTTCCTGTATAAACTGGATATCTTTTCTTTATTGATATTTGTTTTGCCTGGTAGCACATTAGTACTTAACACTATATGATCACAGGTGTGTTTTTAGTGGAAGAAACTGGAACAGTAAGAAGATCAAAATGGGAAGGTCCAACATTCTATGGTATAGAGGTGCAGGGGACGGCAAGGAGCTGCACCAACTGTCCTCCAGACAACTGCTGGCCTCAGCTATTTAGGGACAACTCCTGACAGAGTGGCTGGCATCAGCTGCTGCTGACATTGTTTGTCACAATCCTGGTTGACGCGATACACACACACACACCCATGCACACATGCACACACACCTGTTGACCCATATCTGCTTTCATATAGCACTGCTGGGCCTCTCTAGACAGGTGGCCACCAACCCCCCCACACCCCCCATGGTGGGCAGGCACGGCCTCACAGCCTGACAACTACCACCCGCTCAGCAGCCACTGCCTCCCAGCTGAGCCGGTTTGGCAGCTTTTTTTGACTTGCGACTTTTTATTTTGTAGGGAGCAACAATAATTACTGGTCTCCTGGATTTCCATCCTAACAACGCATGTGCCACATAATGGCTTTGTTAAATTCTGGACATGACAAAGCTCCACTGATGCATCATCTTTTTAAGGCTTGATATATAAATGTTTAATTTTAAAATTAGATCTCCACCATTAAAGAAAAAGACCTGAGGTCTGAGTTTATATTTCAATATTATAGTATCCCTTTTATTCTTTCTTTTTTATGCCTTTTTTTATGACAAGTAGATGGAAACACACTTTGGTATAAAAGGCTGGATAGCAACACAGAGACGGCACAAGTTTTTCTCCCCAAAAACATCGTAGACGCTCGGAATTATTTCAAAAGATGAATTTGGCTATTGATTTAAAGCTACATTCATTGATATATTTGGACATTATGGGCAACTAGCTGTAGTCACAGCACTGACATTATGACCTCATAACGTGGATGTACGTTAGCATCCAGCGGCTTAGTTACACGTTGAACAGACACAGAGCAACGTTAGCATTCATGTGCTGACAAGTCAGATATTCACTCTACTTGTAGCTTTGCTTTGTTCTCCACCAACTCCTGGGGGAAAGACATATCTGGCTCTTCTGCTGCCAGATGCTCCATTACGTTCACCAGCTAGTCGTCCACGTTGTCCGTGTGCGGTCTAGTGTTGGTCAGTTAGTGTACACTGGTTTTATCTGAGCTTGTTCACTGAAAACAGCTGCTGGTCTGAAAACGATACTGCTGAGAGCAGTAGAGTAACCCAAAACACTTATGTTGACGGTCGGAAACCCAAAACAGAAGGAAACCTCAGAGTCAGACAGTGGCGGGCTGCGGGCTGCGTGAAAATGTTGACATAATAAGGACATCTTATTAATACAATTCAGTATATTAATATATATATATATATATATATATATATATATATATATATATATATATATATATATATATATACATACATATATATATATATATATATGTATGTATATATATATATACATATATATATATATATACATATATATATATATATGTATATATATATATATATGTATATATATATATATATATATATATATATATATATATATATATATATATATATCTCATGTCACATACCCCTCCAAAAGATAGTCCTGCAGTTGACTGATAATTTCAAATGTATTGATAAATTCACAAAACCAACGTATGAGCTGTGTACAAAGGCACAAAAACGATAATTATGTTTGCTTACGCCTCGTCTGCATTAATAGCATCACACACATAGAGTCAACACTCACGCCAATTTCCTTAAAACATACACAGTTATTACAACTTTAACTAAACTTGTGCCTCTTCGGGGGAGTGCTAATACCGTTACTGTTTCTAATTTTTCAAAACTGACTATATTTTCAGTAGCTTTTGACATTCACTCCGCGCACATTGCAACTTCCTTTTTAACCTTGCAAGCCGCCTTCAAAATAAAAGCATCTCATCTTACAGGAAACATGATCAATTTAGCTTAATGCAGGCAACAAAAACAACAACATTGATTGACAAACAATTTCTAAAGCCAGATCACAAATTGGGTTACTTACATATCATATAATAACCAACAGCATTCCATCCAACAGCTCGTTTTGTGCCGTCTTTGACGTGCCTTTAAAAACAGTGGCTGTCATACGGTGCCCCGCCAGCACTCAGGAGTCAGTCTCATCATGCAAGGCCAACTCAAAAGCTCCACAAAATTTCACACAATCAATTATTTTGGATAAAATGTGCCCGTTTTTATCCACCTCATTGTGTTTCTTCACCGCAGTCCTGTGTTTGGTCTTCTTTGAAGAGCAGTGCTCGACTCGTGCTTACACTCACCGCTGTCATGTTGTTATAATGGCGCCTCGAGAGACTAGCCCTGACGAGAACGAGAGACGGGAATGCGCACCGCAGGGCCTAATGAGAATTATTTTATTCATTGATAAGCATATTAGCATACAGGCTAAGTAGCTCATGAGAATGCGTGGTGAATAACCAGTCGGATCATCTAAAATTGCAGTCCTTTAAACAAATGCATTGTGAAGAACTTCAGCATCTTCTATTGCCATCAGTTATAAAATAAATCTCTTGCAGAGCAACTAATTCAACACCTTAACAACTCACCTCACCAGCTACATCCCATGCAGTTTGGTTTCCGAGCCAAGCACTCCACTGACACAGCCAAGTGCTTTCTCCTTGAGAATATAAAGCTTAAATTGGATAAAGGGGGAGTAGTAGGAGCAGTATTTCTTGACCTCAGGAAGGCTTTCGACGCTGTTAACCACAATATCTTGATGAAGAAAATGTCACATTTCAACTTCTCAGCTGAATCGCTAGCACTGATGAAGTCCTACCTTGAGGGAATAACCCAGTGTGTTAGAGTGGGTGAGGCTGTATCGCCTACGCTAGGATATGAAGTGGGTGTCCCTCAGGGTTCGATTTTGGGACCATTATTATTCAGCTTGTATATAAATGATCTCCCCAGTGTTTGTAAGGGATGTGATATTCAAATGTACGCTGATGACACAGTGATTTATGTCCATGCAAAAAGCAAAGAACAGGCTGCACTTACACTCACCGATACAATGGTCAATGTGTCTAAATGGCTCTCAGATTCCTGTTTACACCTAAACGTGAAAAAGTCGGTCTGAATGTATTTCACAAAGACAGCGTGTACCTCACCTCTGGTGAGAGGCTCCAGATAGTGCCTGAATAGAAATACCTAGATATCTACCTCGATTCAAACCTTTCTTTTAAGAAGCAGGTACAAAACGTGGCAAAAGTTGTCAGATTTCATTTGTTTAATTTCAAGTACATAAGAAACAATCTAACCATAGATACTGCAAAGCTGTACTTTAATGCAATGATCATCCCATATTTGACTTATTGCCTAACCAGCTGGGCTCAAGCCACCAGCACAACTCTAAAATCAATTCAAATTCTTCATAAGCAGGCTCTTAAAATACTTGATAAAAAGCCTAGGAGTTATCACCACTGTGCAATTATAAGTAAGCACAGTCTCCTGAGCTGGGATAACATCACTAAATTCTCCTTTTTGTGTCTTGTTTTTAAAGTTCTTCATGATATGGCTCCTCCCCCACTTCATGAATTTATCAAATGAAACACGCAGAGTGGTAGACAAACTAGATCTGTGGCGAGAGGTGACTGTATCATCCCCTTTAGGAAAAGTTCCTTTAGCCAGTCTGCATTCTCAGTAAAATCAGGACACCTCTGGAATGCCCTGCCTCTGCATATACGCACTAGCAGAACATATCCCTCTTTTAAACACGGCCTGAAGAACTGGCTTATTAGCAATCAGGTATGTGAGCATGAATTGTGACTCCCTCCTCAATGATTGTGTGTACAAAATGTGTGTATGTTTATTGATCGTTATGATGTTTTCATGATTGTATGATGAGGTCTATTTATATATTTGATCATAACCTGTTTATTGGTTTTTAAGATGTTTTTGTTATAACCATTTCTTTCCTTTAGTGATGGCTTGTTATATCTGGCCACAGGGACTACGGTTGAAATTTTGCCTTAGCTAAGACTGACACATTTACCCCTGGGTTGATTGATGTGTACGGCCCCTGTTCAAATAAATAAATGAAATGAAATGAAAATGAAAACACAACATCAAAAGCTGTGTAAAATGACATTTATTTTTCTCCCCCTCAGGTGAACAACCTGAGACGTTTAATTACATTTATTACAACGGCAAGATCATCAGCAGGTGTCGTCACCATTGATGGACCTTTCTGACTCCATGAGCCTACAAGAAGAGAGATGAAACATGACAGACATCATTGGTGAGAAGATCATTTTGGCAAAGTCGCAAAGGAAAACATTTAAAGACTTCATTCTTTATCTCCTGAACAATTAGATCTTGTTACCTTTGGACAAAGCCAGGCTGGCTGTTTCCATTGTTTATGCTAAGCTAACTGGCTTCTGGTTGCAGCCTTCTATATATTGTAACGACACTAAAGAGGTATCAATCGTATCATCTAACTGTCTAAAAGAAAGCAGTATTTTCTGAAACTATTGCTCTGGCGTGTAAAAACATAGAAAAAGAGAGTGAAGAGAATTGTGATTAGCACAAAATGGAAATACTCAAGTAAAGTCAAACCCCGTCACAGGTTGTGCTTCTCACCTGAATCCCCCCCGGGTCCTAAGCCCCTACATGTACTATTTGTTATGAACCTCTATTAAACATACGTGAACATCAATGTATCAACATACATTTATAACAAATACAAAATCACCCGTGTCTGTTGAAAAAAACAGGGATTGCAGCAGAGTGACACGCTCACCTTCAATAACGTCAGTGAGCAGCATGAAGCTACACAAGGACACGCAACTCAGACAAAAGCAACACAATGGAAATAACGTAACGACAATCACTCGGGTGAAAATCACCCAACGTTAGTGTTAAGGGCTGGGTCACACTGAATGAAAGAATAGATTGACTTAATAAAATCGCTCAACAGCAAACAGGTCATGATACTTTGGTTCCTCTAAGTAACCGTGTGTTGAATCGCTATCGGTACGATAGCGATTCAACACACACAAGCGTATGAACAAGTTTTTTACTGATGTAAATACCGATAGCCTAACCATTTGAGTGAATATAAAGCACTTTGGTGTGTTGGCCTCTCACATTCTTTCAGAGCTACCTCTAAAAGCAGAACCCTTTCTGCCAAATCTAGCTTTATAATCATTTGCAATAAATGGGGAATTCCATATTCGATTATCTGACTGAAATTGAAAGAAAAACAGATACTCTGAAGTGATAAAACCAATCTACGGTACATTATTAAAGAATGTCATCTTACCTGATATGTTGAGTTGTATCTTTTGTACAGTTAATCCAGTTGTCTTGTTTAGTGTAAGCTGAGTTGGTCTTAAGTCCACTTTGGAATACCACTGCCCACACCTCAGTTGCATTGCCATGGCTTTGATTACTAGTCACTTTCTCATTGTCAACTTGAATTGTCTCAAAAGATTCAGTCAAGTAATGACGTGCTGAATTTCAAGTAACCCAGAGTGATCCTCTTTCAAACACGCTGTAGTATCCATATTTGCAGTCCATTCGATTTGAGCCCATGTCTGTAAGAAAATGAAGAAAATGTTAATTATAGTGAGTATGACTGGAAGAAACTATGTAATCAACCTGCTTTTAAAATATTTTAACAAAGCTGAACTACTACAACCCTGTTGGTTTTCTGAACTTGATTAAAACCGGATGGTTGACTTCTGAAACCTAAATGAATACAATGGTTTCTAACAAGTGAAAGACAATGCATGCATTTGCACAATGATTGGATTCTGGTCCAAATGTCAGTGGGTTCTTTCTTGGCCCCCTGCTACACCCTTCCACTTAGTTTACAAGTTTCATAAAAAATCAAGCAAAACTATAAGACAACAAAAACACTCACTAAAATGTCTGAGGCAATTACATTGAAAACTATTCTTAATATACTTCAAATGTGGTAGGTTTACCTTGTTGGGAAGCATCATTGGTAGTGCCTGTGTTGTCTGACAACAGCAACCTTGGTTAGGCAGATGCAAACCATGGAAACAAACAAATCGAAACAAAAAAATGAGCTCCTCCTCATCATTTACATCAATTAATCCGTAGAAACATCTTGAAAGCACCATCCCTTTCATAGTAACTGATAACCCCAGAGCCTGATCTCGGGCTAACTCGTCTTAACATCCAAATGTATCAACCATTCACAAGTTGCCAATAAGTTTTTCTCAGAATTACAAGAAGTAACTTGTTCGCTTTCAGTTGATGAGTAGCAATTCAAGTTCATCACCTACATTAAACACATCCTTACATTATGACTGTCTGACAAGGTGATGTCTCAGCAATGGCTGATCGGACACTTTTCATGGTGGTCCGACAGGCCCATTGGGCTAAGAAAATGTCTTTTTTGTATTGCTTTGTTTGTCTCTTCGGCCTCTAAAACAGCCCTTTTTTTCTAAATTGACACCGCGCATGATACAGAAGTGCCTAAAACATGCATTTTTCTTACTTAATGCATTTTTCTTACTTAATTTATTGCCTCAGTAAACATTGTAAATGTCACAGGACTGATGATTTGGACCTACAAGCAGACAGACTAGAGAAGGAAATACAGTGACAAGGTTTATTCTCAGGAGGTAATGGTAAATGGATTGTACTTGTGTATCTCTTTTCTAGTCTTCCGGCTACTCAACGCGCTTTTAACACTACATGTCATCATTCATCTACTCATTCATACATTACAGGAAAAGCCTGTAGGAGCAATTTTGGGGTTGACTGTCTCTACCACTGAGGGATAGACAGTAAATGTGACGTATTAGACCGGAGAACGCAAACTGGTGAATAATGGTGAAGTAGTTCAGCCACATACGCAGGAGAAAAGACCAACGAAGAAAAGACCAACCCGTCTGTCAAGAAGCCCACATTTGCAGCTGTCACAGGAATTGAAAAAAAGGACAATGCTAAGAAAATCTTTCACCCTGCTTCCAGCTGCTTCAGCTACCATTTTGTACAGGCCGATCCAAACTCCATTACAGCCATGTTTGCAAAGATGCAAACGAAATGCAAACAAGAACGTAGAAGGGGACCAGGGATGACATTGCCTGTGATGACATTGCCTGTGATGTGGCCTGACCTGAAGAGAAGGCAGGATTCATAAACAAGCCACCCCCCTTTACAGTACTATTATTATTATTTTCATACATTTTTGTTTTTGTTTTCAGAGAGTTAGTTACTGTCGAGCGATTCTACTTCATTGCATTGTTTTACTCTTGTAAAGACCTTGACTTCTAATGCACCTGTGAGTGTATATAGGGCTTTTGCTCTATGACAATGTATCATATTTCATTAGTTGATAGCAGGTTTTTTCTGTAAAATCGTCAAAAGTGAAATAATAACCTGGAAATCTGGACAAATCACATGCAATGGGCGTCGTTATAATAAATACTGCTGGTTTATGGTTTAAGTTCTAATTTGGTCCAACGATCAGTGGCGGCTGGTGGCAATTTCTTTTGGTAGGGCCATCCAGGGGCTGAAGCCCCCCTAAAATGTTCTTCAACCCCCCCAAATAATTTGGCTTGAAAAAAAATCAATCGTGATGTGATTAGATTAAACTATTGTTTCTCACATGGACAAGTTATTTATAACTCTAACATGCTACATATGTGCGTGCGTTCTGGTTTGTATGTTTTCTCCCTCTTCAAATTACAATCCAATAGCCTACTTAACTTTAGGGCACTAGGACCTTGGGGAGGCTGCTGCTCTGGCTTTCTCACCAAGTAACGTCTCTCATCAACCACAGCAGGATTACACCAAGGAGTTTATCTCATAGTAAACTATACCAAGGAGTTTATCTCCAAGTAAACTATACCAAGGAGTACCATCATACAATATTTATCATTCGATAATTAAGATGTACTTGAAATGTTTTTTTTTAAATTTTTGTTATTCATGTTTTTTTCTTCTATTGAATGGTATATTTGACACTGAACTAGTTCATCTTTATCTCAGTGATAGTGTCCAAATGAGCATAAAATCACTGGTTTGTAAAAGCTACACAGACAACAAAATAGATGTAAATGTTGATCAAAATCGTATTCCCTTCTGCTCAAAATAAAACAAGTAAACAACTCAAAAGTTGACACTGTCAGGTCCATTCTCCATCCATTGGATTTGGAAATGACACGGATATGAAAGCAGTTTATCCGTCTTCCTTTACAAGCAGGATAAGTATTTCTTTCTCGTTATTTGAGAAAAGTTCATATTTGTGTTCACTATGACCTATACTGAATGAATGCAAAACTACAGAGCAAAATCACACTCTTTCCGATTGAACCAATCTATGAACTGTCTGAAACAATGGATATTCGCGGCCCCAAATGGGCCCCAAAAAAAATTGCACACACATACCATTTTCCTTGGGGCTAAGCCCCCCCCCTTTCCTTGAATCCTAGAAACGCCCCTGGGGCCATCTAATCGATTTCAGCAAACATCCCTGTATGATTTAACACAAAAAAAGGTATCACACATTACTACTTTGGACATCTTATTAATACAATTCAGTATATATATATATATATATATATATATATATATATATATATATATATGTCGCATCAGTGGCCTGGCCATGGGTTTTGACCTATGCCTGCTGTTTAACAGCTGATCGCTGCACACCCTTCTTTTTGGGTTTAAAGGCGGATTTATTTTACTTGCTTTCAGAACTCACCTATTTAAATCTGCTTTTAACCTGGCGGCTCCCTTAGGTTCATCCAAGTGAATGCTTCTAACCTGTGATGCTAGTTATGTCATATTTTTGTTTAGTGTTTTTACTGTAATGTCATATCTGCCTTGTTTATATTGTTATTTGTTTATGTTTTACGATGTAAAGTGTCTTTAAGTACCTTTTAAAGCGCTATACATTTGTCCGATAAATCAAAAACAAACCGACGCACAATGGGTTTGTAGTTTACGCAGACAAAAGAATGCTTTTTCCATACCGGATTATTTTTTTCTCATAATTTATTTAACAAAACAAAAAGAACAAAGGAACTCATAATGCTGCCTGTCCTGCTCTAGTATAAAACCATAGGCCTACCCAGGTGCATGCTGGTCCTGAATCAGCCTACTCCTATATATAACCCCAGACGCTGACAGCGTTACCCAATTCATAAACAAATTAACAAACCAAAATACAAAGTATACCTAGACAACGACAACAAATACTTTCTCGGTTGATCTAATGCAGTATGGAGATTCTTCTGCAGACGAGGTCCAGTCTGATAACGGCACAAACTTTGCTGGAGCCAACCGTGATAATTATTCAGTTGATCAAATGTATGTTATTACGATGTCCTTTCACCTAAAACAGTGGTGTTCTTATGGGTTCCTGCACATGTTAGTGTCAAGGGAAATGAAATGGCGGATTGAGCGGCAAAAGAAGCCACAAAGAGTAGTTGCTCAAAAGTTGAAGTCAACTTCAATAAGTCAGAGGCCAAGGATATTATTAAAAAGAGGTTAAAGGAAAGGTGGCAGACACAATGAGAGGAGGGCAGAAAAGAATGATGGTTGTTCAGAGTCCAGAGGAAAGTGAGATGAGAATCAATGAGATGTG
This sequence comes from Taurulus bubalis, assembly GCF_910589615.1. Lineage (NCBI taxonomy): Eukaryota > Metazoa > Chordata > Actinopteri > Perciformes > Cottidae > Taurulus > Taurulus bubalis. The sequence goes on along the minus strand of NC_136597.1, from coordinate 21,364,546 downwards.
CATGAGGGAACAGGAGGGAAAATCATCTATTTTGCACACCGCACTCATGCAGACACCCTCCTACACCTGTGCTTTGACTGATTATCGCATCCCATCACTCCTGGTTGTTTTGGGGTTTATGGCCACCCACCTTGTTTAACAATACATTTCTTGCTTAGTTTGCCTTAAATCTGCGTCTCCCTCTCTTTTGTCATGGCTTTAGAGCCGGGTCGTGACACTCATCAAAATGAAATCGTTGATTTCTCTGTAATTACATTTTTCTTTTATATTAACATTAAAGGATATGAGCCTGTAATGTAAAAAAGGCTGCTATTCCCCCTTGACATTTCCCTTACACCTCGGGATGCAGGTTTTTTCTTTTCTTTTCAAATGAAAACCACAATAAACCAACCCAATGGCAAGTCACGCTAAACCATCGGCCTGAAGCCTAAAACGTCACTTCAGCTAGTTGACCACCAACTGCCAGGTCCAAAAATAGCAGACATTTGAGTGAAGATTCAGATTCAACAGAAACAGAACATATTGCAGATATGCATCTTATTCTAATCCAACCAATACTAAAAGGTCATGTTTCTTGATGATATGTTAGCTTTGCATCATGTGTAAGATGCAAAAGTACCATACAATAAGTCTGTGTGATTTCTATGTTCTTCAAGCCTATTTTCAGCAGCATAAAGACTCTATTTTGAGCAAGGCTGAGGTGGCAGAATCAAGGATAATATGGACGATGCAGAAAGCTCAGTGAGTCTAGCGTTTCAGTCTCTGGGATTGCCGGATTTCACTGTCCAGCGTCTGTGACAGTGCGCCCCTTATGTTATTCTCCTTTTAACTGCCTCCTCAGATACTCTGTTAGCTTGTGCTCCCGTGTACTTCTGAGATCAAACCGCCGTTTGAAGTGCTGGTCTCTCTCTTCTCTCCGTCTAGTCTTGAGATGAAAGAGGAGCGCCGGGTGGCACAGAGCGGCCTCTGCAGACGGCGGTAGCCACGGGGCCTCTGTTTCTCTCTTTCTCTCGTCTCTCTCCATCTCCCTGCCAAAATCCCCGAGCAGTGATAGAAACCAGAAGAGGACAAAAGGCAGCGGAGCACTGTGGCCCTCCGGCCCATGTAGTCTCTCTGGCTAATTGAAAATGGCTTTGCTCTCCCCTTTGCTCTCTTCCCCTCACTTATGCTCCTGCTGTCCTCCTCCTGCCTCTCCTCTTTCTTCCTCTGTCCACCCCTCCCCCAGGGACGACCCTCCTTCCTCCCCCCCTCTCTCTCTGCGCTGGACCGTGCTGATCTTGGGACATCCCCAGTATTTTTTGGCCTTTGAAGGCAGATATAATTGAGTGGTAACATGAGATGTATTCTCTTTTTCCTCTACATGCCTCCCTCAATGGGTTATGGAATATGGAAGTTCAAAGTAGGTGCGGTGAACGTGTTATTTTTCCTTACTCTTCCCCCTCCGTGGTGATTGCAGTGTGAAAGGAATTCAGTGAAATAAGGAGATTTTATTTGGATGGAAAATCCGGCCCATGGCTTACCTTGACCCAGCTCGGCTCCGGCTCGGAAATAAAGCGGTCCCCGAAAATCTATGAGACAGGTTTCACCCTCCAATGAAAGCAAATTATGGAATAGATGAGCTGGTAATCAAATTCTTCATACGCCAAGAAAGCAGACCGGAGCATAATGAAATGGAGTTTTTATTATTTACAGAAGCGCTACAGTGCAGAGGGTGTGCGTCAATATCATTTGTAATAATTTCCATCCATCTGTACAACAGGAGCGGCGCTCTGCCTTTCTTATTGCTCCAACAAGCGGACATGTTCCAGGTTGATCTTTCCACGTGGTAATAAATACAGTACAATAAGGCAATGTTTCTATTTACAACTCTTATAAAACTGTACAGGAGAATAGACTAGTCACAAAACTAGAGTGCCTTTAAAATACAACCACTTTATTCAATGTGAGATAAATAATAGCTATAGTTTTCAACCACGGCAAACATATGAAAACACATACTAGTGCTGAGAGAACGCCTCTCTTCTTCCTCCTTCCCTCGTTCACCCCTGTTTTGTGTGAGCATCCGTCTCGTGCTATTATTATGGGATGCCTTTCATACAGTAGCTACATAGTTGAGTTGTTTTCTATTTTCTACTTCAAACACGCCTCGGCGTCCCGTCAGATAAATACCATGAGTACATAGGAACAAGTGACAGCATTGTCTTATCGTCTCAAACATGGGCTCTCAGTGTTATCCTGATATTTCCAAACCTTTCACACAGAATTAGTGCGCCTGCCCCTTCAAGCTTACTGTTTCAATTCTGCACATTTTCCAGTGTTTCTTTTCATTAGTCGCTCACAGTGAGTAATCTCCCCTTACCAGGAATTCAGCACTTAATTAGCTCTGCAGAGAGAGAAAAAATAATCAGAGCTTTAATGGGGCAAATTTATTTCAAATTGCACACAGCAGCGTGAGCCCCCTGAAGAGGGTAATAGAGGATATTAAGCAGGGTGGAGTGAGTCGTGGTGCCGCTAAGAGTGTTTGAGATTGATATACGCATGAAAAAATCCAGAAGCAAACGGAGAGACCGGGCCTTTGACTTCGGACTGTTTCCCTGTAACGCAGCACCGGCTCTATCGTGGCAGTTTGGTTATTTTCACCAGCTTCAACGTTGCTGTAAATCAGCACCGCGTTATAACCACATTTATTTGGTTCCATTTCTCTTACCCCAGCCTTCTGATCCCCCAACGCAGGGCGAAGTCAACAGATAATCGACCCTTCCCTCCGTGTGTTATGCGATCACTACAAACAAACACCCAGGGCAGCCTAAGCACAGTTAGTCCTGATGGATATGCGGCTATGGAAATAACCCTGTTGTGTACCGGGTGCGGATGGTGCCAAGATAAATCAGAAGGATTCGAGGAATGCCTCTGCCACGGCTGGACTCTCACTTTTTCTCTGCAACTTTGGGGAACTGGGTGCTTTGATTGCATTACAACTTCATTACTGGGTTAGTTAGCTTTGGAATAATATTTGGAGTAGAGGAATGCGGCTCAGTGACAGGCCAAACATAAATTAGCATTATCTGACGTGTGTGATTATGAGGCGAATGTAGGGGAATAAATGAGTCAGGGCCCACAATGCTGGTGTGGAAGAGGTTGCTACATTTTGTCAATATGAAAAAAGACCCATAAAGGGGCAACAATCATCAGATGGAAAGGGGGGGGGGGTCAGTTTCCCTTCTTTCTGCACCACGAATCCCACTCTCACTGCTGCTCTTGGCCTCACGTCCGAGGGCAACGCAGCGCCGAGTGGTCAATTAAAAGTTGTTCTCTTCTTAGTGGTCAAAATATTGGATTGCGAATGGAAGAGAGGGTTTTGGAGAATGGAGAAAAAGATATTTGCAGGCTGGCCGACCGCGTTGGGTTTGGGGGGCTAGGCTGGTCCTTTAATTCTCCTTTGGTGACGACGACATCATCCCCAGTCTGACATCAGAGCCCCTCGTCGATGCTGGCACCCTTGCGGTTCTGGATGGTCACCCTGCGGATGGAGGGCTTGGACGTCAGCACCGGCTTGGGCGGAAACTGCTCCACCAGGATCCGCAGAATCGAGTTCATATTCTGGTCCATCTGGTGGACCTGGATTTAAACACGATGACAAAACACAAACAGGTTAAGTCAGCTGAAGGCCTCCGGGATAAACAATCTGCACATAAGTACAGTGCAGACTTGCATTACCAAACAAACAAAAGCGAGTTTTGCGCTTTTGCTTGGTATCCAGCTGCCTCTTTAATATCGTTGCAGTCCCAATGACAGAGCAGCACAGGGTATAATGACATGGGAGTCTGCCAGTCGCCGTCTACCTGCTAAAGCCACTCATTAAAAAAGCTGTTGAGCCATATGATCCTTGAGTAGGCGGACAGACACTCACACACACATACACACATACGCAAGCACGCTTTTCCAACTGTAAACACAGGTGTGTCACCCAGCAGAGACGTCTGACAGGATGCAGCCATCCCTAACCATGGTGTAATAAGATGAATGGTAAACAGATAACAAGACTGTCTGGTGACATTCAAATGCAGCGAGGGCACAGAAGCACGTACACACCAAGATGTCCTCACAGCCACAAAGTAGGCGCACAGACTTACTGCAGACACTTTTGCAACTTTAAAGGGATCGTCTACATCTTCACAGCCTCGGCCTTGGTTTTACCGCTGTACTTAGACACAGAAATCAATATCCTCTGATGGCTCCGATGGCTGCTAGAAACCAGGGAGAATGATAAAGATGGTGCTTTGTAAATCGAAGACTAAACACCGAAGCACATCAAAGAGCTCACGCACCGGGGAAGAACAGACAGATTCAGACTCCTGTCTCCACTTGGCGCTGATAGCGAACGACTCCGGCCAAGCTGCGGTTATTCTGGCACGGCACAGTTAGATAGTTAACATCAATGGCGTTTTCATAGACTTAAGGGTCCGGGCTCTCTTCCTCCCCATTTTTTAGTACGTGTGCCTGATGGACCGGACACTTTTACGGCAGAGAGAAGCATTTAGCAGCCATTATTGTTGTTGAAATATGAGCCACAATAGCAAGTGGAAATCTCAAATATGCCAATGATCATCATTTATAAATAACTGATAAGATTCCAGGCAAATAAATTAGTTTCTGCTACAAAATGTACGTTTTCTAGAGTTGTGTGCTTCTGTGATGACACAGATTGTGAACTTAAAGGTCATGTGCAAGGTCAAGTACGTTGGCTGCTTGAAAGACTTGACGACTACTTTCACGTAAAATCTGCCATAACTGATAATTTGGTCATAAATATACTGTATGACAGAGCAAGAATAGCTGGATTTTGACACTTACTGCTGAGGTTTCCTCTTTTTTCTCCATCCACAGTGCTTTCCTCTGTGATTGTACCATGACCTAAATAGTTGTGCTAAGTAGACGAAGCACGCGCTGGGCCCGGATAAAGCTTAGAGAATAATAGGCTATCATAAACATGTTGGGCAGTAATCTACAGACTTATCAACATTCTCGTTGGAGCTTAAAATGGATCAGGAATTCCTCCTGCTGTGTTTTCTGAAAGCAGCGGCCCTGGGGACCCACACGAGAGACAAGAAAAACATTATGAGACAGGTGTGTTTTCTTTTTTTTTATTGCCATTGATTATGTATGTATGTGTGCTTGTGGGTGAGAGATGCAAATGTGCCATGCGTATGGATGTCTCACCGGCGGTTGTGGACTTGTGTGTAGAAAGACAACATTTCCTTGTGTGTGTGGGTGTGTTTCCAAGTTTGTGTGTCGGCGAAAGAGGCGGCGTGTGTTACGAATGAGAAACGCAACAGCAGGTGAGAGCGGGGGAAGTCAGAGAGAAAGAACATTTGAGTTTTGAGATAGCGATGATGGATTATTTGAAAGGCCGCAGTTTGTTCTGTCTGTTATGTAAATATCATTTTATGACTCCTGCAGTCAGTGTTGATGACGGCCTGCTCGTAACCACTGTTCCCCTTCGCTAACACGCTTTCTGACTGTGTTTGACACGCCGTACTATATGTTGTCACGGGTTGCCAGACTTTTCCTTTCGGCACATTACATCATTTTGTGTGCTTACGACAATCTGGTACCTCTATAAATTGAACAAAAACCCATATAAAATGGAAATTAGCCACTAGGTCAGACAAATGCTGCTATTTTGTATTTAATTAAATATGGATCGCTTGTGTCGTTAGTTGTAATTTACACTAGCTTCTTAATTGGTGGTTACTGAAGGGGTATTGTATTGAGAGGGGTTTTTGTGACCTTGTTCACCCTGCATTGCGTGTAAATGCTGGAGTTGGGTGTCACCACTGCTGTGTCATATAAACGCATGTGATGCAGTGACAGGTGACGCTCCAGCTGTCCCCGACCCGCCCTCTGACCACAGGCAACACATGGGACAGTCAAAGGCGGGGCTGACTCAGTATCCTTGAGTTTAAAGTCAGTTCGTGTGGGAGATTTTTTTTTTTTCTTCATCTAATTTCTGAACTAAATAAATACAATATGAATGAACCCCAACACAGTATATTATATAAAGTATATTGTCTTCATCACCTGACAAAATACAGAAGATGTAATACATCACACGCATAATGTCATACGACTTCTTTGTTCACTAAAGATGGGAAAGTCTTTCTTGGCCTCTAAAAAAAAAACTAAAAAAAACATTACATATAGGGGCTGCAACTGATGATTTTATGTGATTTATCAATTGTTGATTGTCCTTGGTGAAAAATGCCCCTCACAATGTCCCATACATTTCCCAAATATATGCGTCATTGCTTGCTTGAACTGAATTTCACGTACTTCCAACCGCCACAGCGCCTGGTGGAGACACGTATAAGTAGCCAGACAACAGTGGGGAGGACACAGGACTCCTGTTCCCACAGGAACTCCCTTCCTGACCCCCTTCCTGCCTCCACCTGCGGCTGTTTGTTTGTTATCTGGTGCACTACAACAAACACAGACGCATGCAAGTAGACGAACAAACGCGTACGCAGAGCTGTCCGTGCCCGTCCGCCTGTCACCTAGCAAACAACAAATAAACAAGGAGCGTGAATGAGGGAACGCATACTTGTCAGAACATTAACTTTGGCCCGAGAGCTATCGGGGAGAGTGTAATAGTGGAAAACAAATAAAGAGCTGGAGCGAGTAAACGTCTTAGTGACATCACGGAGCAAAAAGTCACTATGAGACAAAATGTCACAAAAGTAAAAGACAGTTTGTCCAGCAAAGTAAAGTAAATGTATCACGTTAGCAGCCGGTGTGGTGCTCAGAGTATAACACGTCCAATTGGTAGACATTAGTCAAATGAACTCAAACCAAATTCACATAAGATAAGAGCAGATTATCTTTATTATCCCTGCAGGGCACTTTTTTCGGAGACACTAAAGCTGCAGAACAGAGGGCAATAAAAGCATCAACTACGTAAACAAGAACAGGCATCAGCACATGTCAGTCACAAGTTTCCAGAAATGCGTCCCACATGTCTGAATGTGGTGTATTAGTGTCTTGGGTTTGGATATTTCCCTTAGTGTGCAGGAAGCGGCATAGAGATGCTGTATTGGAAGCTGTTATATTATCGAATATATTCTAAACATATATACGCTCAATTTACAGCTAGAAAATGTATACTTTTCTTTTTTTTTTTTTAAGGAAGATCAGAGTTAAAGAGGTCAAAGAACAGAGAAGAGAAGAACTGAGAAGAGAAGAACAGAAGAGATGAAAAGAGAAGAACAGAGAAGAACAGAGAAGGGGAGAGAAGAGAAGAGAAGGGAAGAACAGAGAAAAGAAGAACAGAGAAGAGAAGAAAAGAGAAGAAGAGAAGAGCAGAGAAGAAAAGAGAAGAGAATAACAGAGAAGAGGAGAGAAGAGAAGCAGAGAAGAAAAGAGAAGAAGAGAAGAGCAGAGAAGAAAAGAGAAGAGAATAACAGAGAAGAGGAGAGAAGCAGAGAAGAAAAGAGAAGAACAGCAAAGGGAAGAGAAGAGAAGAAAAGAGAAGAGAAGAAAAGGGAAGAACAGAGAAGAAACGAGAAGAAGAGAAGAGCAGAGAAGAAAAGAGAAGAAGAGAATAACAGAGAAGAGAAGAACCGAGAGGAGAAGAGAGGAGAAGAGGCATCTGCTTCCCTGTCCTCACTCACAGTGTCCATAGAGCGATTCACACCGCCATCTGTTGGAGGCTTGTGAAGCTGGAGGAAAGCTCAGGCTGCTGTCGCTGCGTTGTCACATAATTGCTGACAAATGGAGACATGACATGCGAGAGAGGAATGAGATCCTGGATGAGGCCGACTGAGGGAGCTTGTGTGGTATTCTGGACATGTAATGAATAGTCATTAGTTATTGTGGCTTATTCATCAGGGGAAAGCAGGCCGGTATTTACAATGGCGAGTGCAGATTGCCGTCCTTTGAGCAGTCCAGCTCCCGGTCGCTCTCTCTCCTGGACAGTCACCTTGAGGAGGACTAAGGAATGGAGAGGAAGGGAAGAGGAGTGAGAGAAAACACAAGGGGAATAGAGCAGAGGAGACAGAGGTGCAGCGCTGCCAAAAGGAAAGACTACCAGCTCCAGGAATGTCCTGGCATGTGTGTAAGACTAGGCCGCGCTATTCAGCAAAACAAGATTCCTGTCATTGAAATGCTCTCAATCGCACGACACAATGGAGACATAGCTGGGACGGGAGGAGCGATAAGACGGGAGGGAAACAGTCGCGCGGGTCACCGTCCTCGCATGCCGTAGTGAATGCGTCATGTGTTTTTCCCCCACCGCCGCGACCTCAAAAGGCTTCAACCTGCGTTAACACGAGACGCTTTTCACGCCATCGTTCCTGCTCTGCTCTGGCTGAGTGCACTTACACGGCACCAGCATGACTCATAATGTGATTTACTATTGGAAGGGAACTGTTCAATACAACTTATGCCTTTTGGGTGACAAAGCCAGGTATTCAAAACCAGTGTCCTTCACTTTCTGCCTTTTTTTTTTTTTTTACTGATGTCATTTTCTACTGTTTTATACAGTCACAGCAATCCTTTTTACACCTGATCTTAACTCATAATGTTACGGTGCAGGAATGAAAAGCTTGCCACATTTATTCAAGAGAAGGCAAAACTCCTTCCTTACTTTCCAAGAGGCTTTTCCTTAAAAATTAAGTTTACAATTGATTTTTACCAGATATGGCAATCTAATAGTACATGTTTGAAGGTTCAGAGCAACTTATTGCAGTGTGTGGGCAGTCTAATAAGGTGCTTCTCTTATTGGTTTAATCCTGTATGACTGAATGATACAAACTAAATGGGTATCTGCTTTTTAAAAACACTGCCAGTACTGGTAAAATACAATCTACTGGGTATCTGTAAAAGAAGACAAAAGCAAACGTAGGCCCTAAAGAAATGAGATAATTAAAGGAGTATGGGTAGATACTGTATCACAAAACATTCCAGTCAATTTAACCATCCCGGATATTAAAAAATGTGGACACCTCTGTACCTTAAATAAAATAAATCCTAATCTTTCTCGTGAACAGATATCCCACTTTGTTATCCCTGTACATTGCCCTTCCCAAAAAGTGGAAACCAAACTGGTGCCTGGCCAGAGCCAAAAGCAGGTGGCCAGACCCATGACTCTGAAAGAAGTTGCATATTTACCATGTCAACTTTTTAAGGTGATAATATGTCAATGTTTAAAGCTTGTTCTGCTGCACCAAAACCAACCAACGTGTTAATGGTGCTCTGAATACATAAAAGGCATCCCATGCAAACTCAAACATTGGCCGCTCTCATTTCCTGTTTGTCAGCTGCTGCCTGGAGCAGCCTGCAGGTTAAAGGTACTGTTGTGTTACAGCAACTGGCAACAGGATGACGGCACTCAAAACCAAAATGTGACATTGTGTGAAAATAATGATCACAAAACGAAGCATTTGTGTGTGAACATCCAGTTCTTTGTGAACAAAGAGAGAGAGAGTGGTCACTTCCAGTTATGTCCCACCCCTGTTGCCATAAAAGAATAATTCATAAGCAACAGAAGCAGCTTAAGGTCAAATCAGGTGAATTTCTCAGCACACCCGGACTGGCTGTCTGCTCTTTGGGTTTCACCTACACTCACACTCACACACACACACACACGCACACACACGCACACACATATGCGATCCAGCATGTCGCTCGCAACACAATGGTCAATGCAGAAAAAGCAACAGAGGGTGTACACACTGGCCTCGCTGGTGGGCCAATAACAAGCTAGTATTACACAGAGGTCATCATTATCGTGGCAGTGACAGCGCTGCATGAATGGAGAATGGAGATCAGGGAAGAGGGGGAGGGAGGGAGGGGAAGAAGGGAGAGGCCAGAAAGAGAGAGAGTAAGGGAAAAGGGGAATTCAATAATAATAATAAAAAAAGAGCCAGAACAAAAGGAAAATAAATTCGAAATTTTAAAGTCAGGAAGAAAAAAAAAAAAGGACACTGCTGGCTTTTGTATCCATTTTTTTCTTCTTTTTCGGGTGTAACACTGAATGAAAGTTAGCAGGCCATTGATGTGCTGATCAAGGTTTTTTTTTTAAACACTACATTGAGTGATCACAGGAAACAAGCTATAACTCATCAACACTAATACATTCAGCGCAGCTGCACCCGGGTGTGTTTTCAGAAAAAGAGCAGTACACTCACAGAGCACAGCACCTCCACTTTACTCCAAGGGGGGAGCTGGTGAAATTAGGCTAAAAAATGCTTTTAGTTTGTCGAGCCAGCCGGACAAGGAATTCGTTTTGGGGCGGGCATCGTGCGAGGTAGATCGTCTTCTCCTTCGCTGACACGCATTCCCACTCCTAATTGGAGGAATCCATCACTCCGCTCGTCTTTGCTTCTGACTTTTCAATTGAGAAAACATGGCAGCAAACATGGCAGCTGTTCTCGAAAAAGGTATTTAATTTCTCTCAAACTGTCAGCAGTTATATGATACATTTAAGGAAAAGGAGCGGCAATGCAGTTGCGTGATGATGAGTCACGTCATGGTCGATGCCCAGCGCATATTTGACAAATGAAGGTCTTGTATCAGTAATTTGCTTGATTTAGGATGGCTACACTTTCTTATTCTCCTGCAAGAATATGCCGGCATATCAATTACGACGATTCATAATTTACCCCAGAAATGCTACAAGGTTATTACTTTCTAATTTCAGAGAGTTTTCATGGAGCTTTTTTGGAAAAACGATCTTGGTAATGACCGACATCTGTGACTGAGGCCTGCGGTCTCGTCAGTTTGAAGGGAACATTAACCAACAGACCAGCATTGTCATGTTCAGAAGAGGTGCAGACGCACACACGGCCTTAAAACAGACATTCTACGGGGAAAGAGAAACACAAACAGGAGTAGGGAGGTGTGAGATGGTTTTATGACAAGCGTGTGTGGGCCAGAAGAGGAGATGGATGGAGGAGAGAAAGGAGAGGAGGACATTCAGACCAACTCCAAAAGGCTCCGCTGACTTTTATTAAAAGTTCGTTTTTGCTGCCTTTTGAGTCTGCTGGCTCCTCTTCTGGGCTCTTGAGGAGAGGGGAGGAGTTTGTGTTCAGTTTCTGGGCCTGAACTATGATTAGGAAATGTGATAGCATCTCATTATTGATGTGTTTATGTCACTGAGTGCGGCTTTCTTGAAAGAGTGTGGGTAATGTGTTTCGGGTTAATGCGAGATGGCATGAATTTAAAAGGGGATGACAGGAATTATTACTCCGCAGTTTGTGTGATTCAGAGTTTGTGTGTCTGCAAGGCTTTGTGTGTTTGAGTTCAGGCTTCCTGCTGTGGCCCTCATGTCAAATTCCTTAACTTTTTCCAAGACAACTAAAATAGGAGCACCACCATGACCTGAACATGTTCTTCCTCTTTGGTTTCTAAAGGGCTAAACACTCTGGTTTCCATAAGAGCGGCTGAAAACCACCAGCTAATGCAATGAATGTGTAAAAACGTCAGTCTGGTATATTCATGTGACCCCCTTTGCAAAACCTTCCCGGGGGAGAAATTATTACTACTCTTTGCATTTTCTTTTCTCCAGTCCACTTCTTACAGAAATCCAAAATGTGTTTTGTTTGTGCAGACAAAGCCCCGTAAACCGGCATCCTCAAAAGTGTGCGTTCATACGAGGTGAACTGGGGTCATGCCTTGCAAGTGGAGTGAGAGCGAGAAAAGAGGGAGAGCGAGAGCGACAGACTGCGTGAATGAGTCCTAAACCAACGTGTCAGCTGGACTCAAATTCACCGGCCCGGCGAGCTCCACCAGCGGCCGCGCTGCCAGCTGGAAAACAGAGCTAGGCCGGCTCGGATTCACCACGAGGCCCGGGCCGCTGCCAAGGAGAATGGATTCACTTTAACGCTGGCAGATACAATATGTTCTTTGTATTTGTAAAAGCAGGAGAAGGAGATTGACAGAGAAAGAGAGAGAGAGAGGGAGGGGGGGGGGGGGGGGGGGGAGAGAGTAAGAAGAAATGAAAAGGTGCACGGCTGGATGGCGGGCGGTGCGGACGGATTGGTTCTGGACCGAGAGGAGGAGGAGGAGGAGGAGGAGGAGGGAAACGGTGGTTATGTTTTAAAGAACAGGAAACCGAGCGGGAGCACCTGACGCACATGATAAGTATCAAGAGGCCCGCGCCACGCGCCGCTCAACTGCAGCCAAAGCCCTTTTCTGCAGGAGCGGCGGCGGTGATGGTGGTGCTGTGTTGAGGGTGTGTGTGTGTGTGTGTGTGTGTGTGTGTGTGTGTGTGTGCACCGGCTAATCTCTCTCCTGAGTGGGCGCGCACTCAAAGCTGCTTTTGTTTCCGAAGGCTACTTTCACGAGGACGTACAATCCCCCGCGTCCACTCCTGCCCTCCTCCCTACACTTCTCTTTTTTTTTTATCTCTCCGTTGTTCAGAGCATACCCCTTCTCTCCGAAACACTGTGGGTGTTTTATTTTGATTTACCGGCCATTCTGTTTGGACATGGCTGTGAGAGAGAGCGAGAGTGTGTGTGTGTGTGTGTGTGTGTGTGCATCCCCATGTGGTAACGCATGCCCGTGTGTGTGTCCATGCATGCGCATACGTACGTTTTTGGGAAACACTGATGGTCTTTCATGTTGTAAGGTTTAAAAAAATAAATACAAAATAAATAAAAGCCATAAATCGAAACAGCCAGAGAGACCATTGGAGGCGCGGGAGGCGCTTTGATGTTGTGTTGGAGGCTCGCATTAGCGTTCTCTCACGTTGAGAGATGTGAGGGTCGGGGAAATGTGACCGCAAACAAAATAAATGTGCAGCATAAACAAGCCAAAAGAGATGAATTATGAGCAGGCTGCCTGGAGATGAAGCCGCTGTCAGCTCAGGCGACGACGGGGGTGAGGGAATGCTTTTAGGTTCCACTCCCCCGTGAATGGGAGAACACGTTTTTTTTTTTTTGGAAGTGCCATGCAAATATTTTGGCAGTTCAATTTAAAACACGATGAAAATATGAAGTGTAAATATCAAACGTGAGCATTTTATATGGACTGGAACAGAAACCCTTATTACATTTGTATTTGTTGAAAAGCAATAGATATCAATGTCACATAGATCAAAGTAGTAATACTTTTACTGACGTGTGATTGCGTCCCATTATTGAATGCATTCAATTCTCCTTCAGACTTTGCCAAATGTTAACTTAAGAAGGGGTCACAGTTTTTGGAGAGGGAGGGAGGGAGGGAGCAGGGAGGGTGGAGGGAATAAGCAGTTGCCTGATGGAGCATTTGTCCTCAGAGACAGCTGGACATGATGGTCTGCTCCGAGCTGGTCCCCAGTGTGGTGGCCCTCATGAGGACAGAACACGGCGTCCCACACACTTAACCGCGCTTATTTACGTTCACATTAAAAAAAAAAGTAGAAGAAGAACGGTAAACGTCACAAAAAGACACGCACACATAAATAGATCGCTAACTATTTCAACAAAATTCAATGAAGCCAAACAGTAATATTTCTTCATCCTGGGCTCTAATGTGGGAGGATGAATGGCCGTCACATGACTCAATCAGGTCTGATTACATTCCCCTGTCTGCTCACAGCTAATAAACTGGACAGCGACGTGGCCGAGGCAGCAATGACTAAACAGGACAAAACCTTTGAATCTCTCAAACTCATCCATTGAAAAGAAAGAAGAAGAAGAAGAAAAAACACACAAATACTGATATGCACCAGGAGAGTGACCCATAGAGCACCAGAGGAGAGTTTTTGTGTTTAAAGCCTTGTCCACATTACTGCACTTGTGTGTGTAGTACAGCGTATATGTGTGTGTGTGTGTGTGTGTGTGCGTGTGTGTGTGTGTGTGTGTGAGCATGTGTACGTGCACCTCGGCAAGAGATATTAAGTTTGTGTCCAGGGTGTGGCCTCGCACGGGGTTCACACAGGGGAGTCTTTATAAAATAAGAACCCCACCCCCGTCCCACTGTTTTCTCACCGCCAGCTGCCACAACCACCAAATGCCCCCCAAGCCCACCGCCCCTCCCCGTGCCAGGCTGTGGTGGCAGCCAGCGTGGCATCGTCAGTCACCGGGGAGGTGCCATGTTACTACGGCCACTGCTGTAGGTCGGCCACACTGTGGCTTTGTTCTGGTCATCAATAGGCCAGTCAGCCTGATATTATAAATGACAAGGGGCTCGCCAGCACGTTGGTCTAGGTTCAGGGCCACTATTGAAATGGATACTAATGGCATCATGGCTGATGCACGGAAAATACTTTCTCCTCAACAACGACGGTGCTGTTTGCTGCGGGACCAGGACACCTACATATTGTATTTATACGCATAGTAGCGCTGCAGCCAATCGTGTATTTATTTTCCTATTTAGACTTAAACGGAGGTTTTAGGTGTGTTTAGATATTTTCAATTTACAATGGTATAAAAAAGAAAGCTAAAAGTGACTGTTTGCTAATGATGATGATCAATTTGTTCTCCATAAAATAACTATATTTGTAATGTATTAGTTACTTGTGTCATTGCAATCAATTCTTTTACAAAAAATATAACAGCTTGAAATAAAAATACAAATTGGAGCAGTGCTAATAGACAGTGTGTACAGCGAGCATCCCCTCAGGTGTTACTCCATCCAAACTGTACACCGGTTTAGACATGAGGGAGACACGATGCAATACACGCGAAGTCAACAAGAGCCGTCTCGGTACAGTGGAGGGAGTTACAGATGATGTGTGTGTGTGTGTGTGTGTGTGTCTCAGACAGAGACACACACGCGCCAGCTGTCTGCCCTGCCCAGACAGTGGCCCTGTGCCTGGTGCCACGGCCCCCCGACGCTGTGCCAGCTGATCCACGGGCGCAGGAGTCGGCAGCGTGACCCCGAGCAACCCCCTTGCCCCTTTTAACCAGCATTAAAGCCCTTAATTCATATAGAGAGCTTATTATACTGTACGGCCACAGCTGGCCTCACACACACACACGCAAGGCCGACAGAGAGGCAGGAGACGGCCCAGTAAAGCAGCGAGAGACAGAACAAGAACAAGAGGAGACATCTTGTCGCCCACTCGTCTGTTTCCAAATATAGCATCTTTCCCCCCTTCCGTCCCACTCAGCCTCTTGTTTTTGTTATGGTGCCGTTCCCCCCCCCCCCCCCATCAAAGATGTGGACATAAGAAGTGTCGGTTGGGAGCATCACTCGGTACAGAAGTTTTGTTTGGGCTTTTTGAGGAGTGATGTTTTGATGGCGTCTGCAAATGTCGGTGGGAAGCCGAGGAGGATGATTACGCAGACCGGAGACGTCTGGTTGGCCGGTGACAGTGTTTAGAGGACACCCGATTGGTCAGACTGTCCGGGGGAAACTGCGGAGAGGGTCAGCGGGTCTCGGGAGCTCTCAGGAATGGGCTCATTTAATGATGAATTATAAAGAGCAAGATGTTAGAAAATCTGAATGAAACAGCTTCCTTGTGGCATTACCAAACGCCGCTGGAATGAGAGCTGGACTGACTGTTTCCCATTTACAGTGAGTGGACAGGGATGTCTGGTGTTATTCCAGAGCCAAATTTCATCAGGGCCCCATCAGCGCTGCTTGATGACCCAACATTCTTCCCTATAGGCCAACACTGGGCCTGCCAGGCTCTGCAGACAAAACAAGACTTGAAACTGATAAGGCCAGATGAAACTATTCCACTCATTTGGCCGGTCACTGCAGCCTGCCTACTATCCTCTGTTCACTACCTCTGCCTGGAAGCTGCTACTGTATTGGAGTGTGGGCTGGTGTACAAATTTCACTTGGTTTTATAATGACAATGAACCTATAACTTTGCACTATTTTTCAGCTTTTATGCCATCACAATTTCCCAAGTCTGCAACATAAAAAGGTCATGGTGCATTAACTAGTAGTGGGTCCTGTTTGCACTTAGATCTGAGGCGTCCATCATGGACATTGGAGGTAGTGCTAAAACTTCCCTTCCCTCCATTAGCACATTGCAGCGTGCCTTGACGTGTTACCACAATCTGTAATATAGACAAACGGCTCCATTGTGCCTTCTAAAGGTTAAACAAAATTAAATAAAAAAATGCATCAACCGGGAACATTTAAGTGTAATCACAATGGTGGTGAGGAGGAAACTTACCAACCATAAATCACCATTCAAACAATAAGAAAATGTGGTGCATGTTGCGACTCATTCGCCGACGCTCGCTAGACGGCGGCCACATTGGATTTCCTGCTTCAGTGCAGCCATCCGGTGTGTTTTCAGCATCTCAGGTATGCCAATAATGACCCAGGGAAGTGTGCTGGCCGCCAGCGTTACCTTGTTTTTAGCCCTCGCATTCCGTACGCGGTAAACTCTTATCTGATCACTCCTGCACACGGAGGAAGGAATTTAATCACGGAATCAGTAACTACTTTCATTTTAGCTTAATGGAGGGGGCCAGAGAGAGAGAGAGAGAGAGAGAGAGAGAGAGAGAGAGAGAGAGAGATGCACAGCTGCCTGGGTACAATTGCCCTCACAGTACCTAGTCACTGTCATTCGAGAAGGCCAATTGCCTCTTGTCATCAGGGTAAAAGCGAGTAGTGGGGAAAGACACGCACGTTAGCCCCCCTACACACACACACACACACACACACACACACACACACACACACACACACACACAAGCGTAGAAAATAGAGGCGTTGCGAGCGGCTGCCGTGAATGGCCGATACAGTGCTCATACCAGAGCTTTACATCGGCATCAACAACACACAGTCATTAATTTTGATTCATAGCTCTGCTTCAGTTGGGATTTAAATAGATTGCAGAGCATGAATAAGACAATTCAGGCAGAGACACAGGCTCTATGTGACACTGGGCTTTTTTTTTCTTTTACAAAGGGGGCTGGTGTGTAAAGCTTGTGTACATGTATGAACTTGTAAGCAGAGATTTCTGCACACGCCTGCCCACAAGCCCAGTCACACACACACTCACACGCCCCTAAGCCAGGACACACACACACACACAGACATATGTACAGTACAAACACTGAACCGCACGCCTTCTCGTCCACCTGTTGTTACCCCTGCAGCGATGTGGAACCCTCCCTCAGCCTTCAAGCCTCCAGCTGTTGGGTTTGAGACGACAGACACACACATATGTACACAGTCCAAACCCCACCACCCCTCCTCCTCCTCCTCCTCCTCCTACTCCTCATGCCAGCAGCAAACCAGGATGGATAGTATTTTTAGCTTGTAGTAAACAGAGAGGCAGGCTTTCATCAAACGCAACCCCCTGCCCCTCGCTCTTGCGCTCTGTTTCCCTCCTTCTCCATCTCACACGATCTCCTCCGTCACTCCCCTCCCCCCGTCCCATCAAAGGAAGCAGTCAGGACAGTCCTCATTTAGCTGACTGTTGATCTAGAAGCAGGAAATGTGTGCAGGTAAATCTTTACAAGTGCTTTGCTGCACTAACTCTTCCTATTTTTAACAACCGCACCACCGTGGCACACTGTGACCACTGTCTGCCAGAGAGAGGGAGAGACGGTTACTGCAGGACATGCTGGAAATACACAGGCACAGTGCCATGTGCTACACCTCTTTACCCCCAACTGAGTCTATTTGGGGGTTCAGTAAATAGAGAAGAAAAAAAGTTTGTGAGTAAATGCATTGAAAAGAGTAAGAGGAAAATGTTAACGTCCACACTAATAACTGAGCGTTCATCGCTTAGAGTGGAGGGAAAAAAAAGCTGATGTTGTGCAATTTTCTCCCGGGTGCGCACATGCAATGAGAAGGGAGGGGAAGCCACCCAAGTTGGGCAATGATGGCTGAATGCCACTCCTCTTTGCAGATTGTGGTTTATAATAGAGAGGAATAGCTCAGTGTCACACATCACGCCACTTGAGGTCACATTATCATGCCGCCCCGGGCAACATGACTCAGACAGAGCCAGCAGTGCGAGGCCGATGTGTTTCACTGTGATTCTCTGCTCCATCAGACCCACCTCATCATGCTTTAGCTGAGACCGCCGATGCTTTTCTGCAAACTTGGCCTTAAATGTTAGCCGAGAGCTAATGCTGAAAAAAGTAGAAAAAGTCCCAATTGATCTTTCTTTTTATGTTTTTTACTGCAGTATATTTTGTCTAAAAATATGACTCGAGTTATGTTTTGTCAAGACGAGATAACATGAAAGACTAGACTAGAGGACACAACTTCAAATGTGAGTAGTTCAAAGGCAGCAGGTAATAATAGCCTTTTTTTCCCATTGGATTGGGACACCCACAGTGTGCAATGCCATGAGCAACCAGTCAGAGTTTGTGACGCACGCACAGGATGAGTGATTTTCCATCCAAAAGCACGACATGTGTCAGGATGGCCATATCTGGATTTCAGAAGCAGGAAGCTCGACACAGAAGTTTACATGGTGGCCAACCAGGTGTTTATTTCACCAACATTAAGACAAACAGGACCGTCCTGGTGTCCCACGGCAGAATGTAGTCCCAGCAGCCATGAACCCAGCTCTATGGCATGAGGCAGTTTTATATAGCCTGCTACTGATCAGGCCCTCGACCCCACCACAGTACAGGTAACTCTGCCCCTCCCCTGAACACACATTTACCTAAACGATAATACATATATTTATATACATTCCTATCCCCTAATATCAATAATCTGCATGAGCTCTATTGGTGCCACACGTCACCATAGAGATCATATAAAGCCCGACAGATGGAAATCAACGTCACATCAAATCAACAACCCCCCCTCAACTAATTATCACGTGGTATCTCCCGGAGCCATACATTGGTGCTCAAGCACCCCGGGGACTCTTTTAGATGGAACACCCTGGAGAGGAGACACAACAGAGGTACATTACTTGAACACATTGCATCTTATTTGACTGCACCAAGAAACCGTATATACTCCAATCATTGGAGTGAAGGGTAAAGTCACATGTTGGGGGTACACTGGTTTACACAGAATGCAGAGAGCCTGTCGCCTGCAGATTTTCATCTAAACTCCCGATTATGGTTGTTTCTTATTTTACTATTCCTCCCTGCAATATTAAAAACTGATGGACAGAAATTAGAAGTAGCTGCTTCAAAATAAAAGCATCCACATGGTTTGCAAATTGTTCAATTTGAATGGGGAATGGGAGCAGCAGGAAGTGATTGCCTTGAATTAGTAGCAAAATAAAGCTCAGATATGAGTGTAGAACAGCTTTACATTCAGATTTATGAAGATCAACCTGGAACCTTGCAACAATTGACAGGTCAGGCTGGATCAATGGGCTGGCCTGCTCTGTAGGGTCACTAATTTGGTCACTGTCACTTCATGTATTTTTTGTTTTATCAAAGCAATACAACATTTTTTTTATGAAAGTTATGTTACATGTAATCGTACATATATATTGTACATATAAAATATTCAGACGAGAGCATCTGTCTTGTGTCAAGTTAATCCAATATTGCCATAAAGAAGTCCTGCTCATTGAATAAAATGTATATAATAAATAAATTACAACCTTGGTTGTGTCATTTGAATCCCTGCAGTTTCATGTTAAAAGAGATGAATGTGTCTTTGCAGAATAATAACTGGAGGTAACTAAAGGGCCAAATGTCACAAAAGGGGAAGCAAGTGAATTTGGTGTACAATACCGATCACATTAGAGCCGTTTAGTGTAAATGTGAGTAGGCCAGTAGTTTAGTCACTTCCCGGCATGAGTAAGGGATCCACTGGCCTCTACTTCCTCAAAATAAAACTTGAGTCAGGAGGTGGCTAATGAGACTCATTCCCCTGAGACGTACATACGTGTGTTTGTGAGAATTCATGTGACCGACTACGAAGAGTTGTGTATGGCGGTTCCTGATTCCTGAAAGTCGTATCTCTTTTCCTGACAGACACGCACTCCGTCACACACAAGGCCTTGTCTGGTGACACGGCACTAATGGCAGCGAGGGTGTATTGTGAAAACAGTGAGCTGTATGCTTTGCTGGTTCCGAACAAGGCCGGTGGGTCTGAGCTCTGATCCTGATTAACCTCCATGGAGCCAACCCCGAACATCCGGACCCCTCCTGGCAGCACACGACTGAATCCAATACCTGGGATGATGTGTACAGCATCGGTGGTGGTGGTGGATGTGCACACAGAAGACGAGGGCGCTTTCAGTCACTGTTTAACTCAATGAGAGCACGGATCAGAATGGAGTGCAATGTGTCTGTGCTCCACAATGCTCTTTGATTAATAAGGGAGAACAAACGAGAGCCGGCAGCAACGCTCCCTTTAGATTTTAGTCCGCGAGGAGCTCACTCTAATTAGCGGGACGTAACCTCCCCCATCTCAGACTAACTTGATTAATTGCAATTTCATTATAAGGAATTACACCAGTTCTTATCCAGGGAACTATAATGATCTGCACAACTCCTTTAAAGCCTGGATAAAAAACACTTGTCAGACATAATGGTGCCAACTTGAGCATTGAGAACTTGGATATTTCACATTTTGAAAGATTATATGAATAAATGGAAATAATTCATATAAAAAAAACTGTCAGTTGTATTACAGAGTTGTTGTAAATAAACTGCAGATAAAAAAATCTATGGACGTAATTGAATGAAATGCGAGAGTATGAATACAGGGAGGGAAATATGGATATTGCACCAGTTTTCTCAATTGTTTGAAGGCTAAAAACTAGTCTAAATCACCTTAATTATATAGTATGGACGTGGCTGTGACACTTCTTCTGCCAGACAGCTGTCGGACATGAAACCACAGCTAATATAAGACATATAAATATAAGAAACCAGTGACCAATGGCTTCCTTCAGTTATTTGGTTGACCTCCAATGATAGGAAGGATGTCTATCCGGTTGCCCGTCTAGAAATATTTATAGGTCAAGAAACAAACCGGCATTGTCCAAACTAATTTTGTTTTCTTTTTTGCAAATGAAATAGAAACGATTTCAAGCAAACACTGTAAACAGCTGAGGTGCTGCTGGGAACCCAAGTGCAAATAAACACCTCAGGAAGGAAGACGGAGTGAAGGCTTTTCCGGAACAAATCCTTGTCCAAACAGAAAGCCAGGCAAGGATTTGTTTGTCTCACCGGCCTCTTGACCTAGGCTTTGTGGCGGCAAACTCTGAGATTTGTTGTGGAGTTAGTAGGTTAGCAGAGACGGTTGATGACATTGCGGTTACTTATTAGGATCATATTCACGCTCTCTCTCTCCAAAACCTCTTCCTCTGGAAGCAGCCACAACAGAGCGCTTCCAGAGGGATGAGCCTTGGAGCGTGGAGTCGAAGCAGCACATCAAACGGTTGTAACAAGTTAGAAAAAGCACGCTGACTGCAGCGCTCGCCCTCACGTGATAATGACTCAGTGAGCAATCGTGAGAAGTAACTCAAAGCCAGAGATAAGAGGGAAAACCGGTTACTTCGGGTTACTTAAAGGTATGTCACTTATCCAAAGCATGGGGATTATTCTGGCATGATGAATCTATTTGAAGGCTATCACTCTTGTCAAGGTCAAAATCACCTGAGGGAAGAATCTCTCCAAGGTTCAAATATTCCACTTTACTATGTAGAAAACCTGACTTACTTATAAGCAAAATATGTTTATTCATCCTGTTGCACAAAAACCTTCATGACTATAAAACAGCATTTTACAAACAGATGTTGAGTTGTTAAATGGTGTAATTGATGAAGCACAGGACTGGAGAGTGGGATAAGACTCGGGCAGCTCCTTCTCTCCTCACAGAGTACTGTACTTTACATCATCTTGGTTAAAATATTCCTCACATTAGATACACACACTCTGAGTTACAGACTCATCCGAATGGCACACGAATAAAGTCACTATTGTTGTAAAGGTGAAAAAATATGGACCGTTTTCACCGGGCGGGGGAGGGATGTGCTGATTTTATGTGTGTGTGTTAAGAGGCCCAGTATCAGATTTAGGCCTGGTCCCTGAGGGCTATAAAGCATGGTGTTGGATCACCACTCTGCTGGGGCCGAGCAGAGAGGGGAGAGGGAGGAATACTCGGAGGGACTGCAGCAGGAGTGTGTTGTTTTCTTTCCCTCTCCTTCTTTCTCACCTCTGTGTTTGTAACTGAACTCCTTTTTTCCTCTTGACAGAAAAGACTCTCCCTGATTTATTTACTTTTTGGTTTAAGACCCTTTGTCTTTCATGAAACCTAAAATACGTTAAAGAAATTGACTTATTTTAACCCAAACTATGATCTTTACCTAAAGTAGGTAGTTTTGTGGCCTAAACCATCAACCACATGTTTACAACTACGACGGTTTCATATATGTATTGGCAAACTACTTTGTCGTATATACTGTATGCAAAATACATGCAAAATACATGAATATAAATATGTATTGGCAAACTACCAAATCAATTCGTTTAAAGAGGTATTCATAGGTATTCATAGGTATTAGGGTGTGTTGCTCATTATGACTAACATTTTTAAATTGAACTACTTACAATATTTCCAAAGAAAATTGTAATGGTTTAGTCTTCTCCCATCACAGTACTCTTTCAGTCCAATTTACCACGTTTCTTATCGTTCATTATCTTGTCATATCAAAAAAAAAAGCTGTCAAATCATCACAAAAACGATCTGTGAATATAAAAAAAGTCTTTTTTTGCAAACAGGTGCAAAAAAAGAAATCTGCGAACACGAGTAGATTTGCATTTAAAAACAGGTTGAAATGATCTCATGGAACTAGCAGATTGTGTCATTTTTTTTAATAAAATATGAATTTTGAAGCTCAATGACAAATAAAAAACCCTCCTCACTGTCCTCCAGCTTGGGAAGCGATCAGCGAGGCTTTGTTGCTGGCCTGCGGTGAGCTGGAGGGTTACGGCTCTGGCTTATTTAAACCTATGCAGACAGACACACAGGTGGTGTTTCACTCTCACTCTGGGGAGAAAGTGACTGACTGACTGAATATGACTGGGCTCCCTCTGTCCTCGCACATCTGGAGTGGGCTGACAGGAGGAAGGGGAGGGCGGGCGTGCAGAGTGGCGAATGGCAAAAAAAAAGTCAAAGACAGAGTGTGTGTGTCTGTGTGTAGAGGGCGGCATGATATGTGTGCTGTGGTTTTGATCTCTTCATTTTTGTGGATGAGAGGGCGCTTGTGCAAAGGGTGAAGACAGAAAGACCACTAATGTTTTCCATTAATGTTTGAATTTTTTTGGTGGAGCATTTTAATTTACTGCATTAAATGCATTTAAGTGCTTTAAAGAAGAGCACGTGCCTTATATGCATGCACATACAAAGTCTATTTTGCATTGCACTTATTTATTGTTTGTTTTATGCTGTTGCACATTTTGTGCTTTATGTAACTCTTCAATGCATGCTCCTGTTCTGTGTTCTGCTATGTTCAGCTCTTACTGTGGTCCTGGAGGCATGTCATGTATATGGATGAGCCCACAGTAATAATCTCAGAGTATCATATCATGCACCATTGACATTAATTGCATATGAAAAATGAATGAGGTTGGTAGATTGTGGATTTTACATCAAGATTTTTGGCAATGCTGATTCCGGCATTTCAATGATTGGAATTGAACAAAACAAAAAAAACAACGTAGGAATGTGAGAGGGGTAGAAAATCCACAGCTTTTTCATCTGATGAAACAGATGAAGAAGCAGAGAAAAGAGAGGGGGCCGGGAGAAACAGACAGAAACAGAGAGACAGATGTTCCAGCGCTGCCGCTCTGCCCATCGTGAGGCAGTGAGGCGTACAGCTGCAGCGCTCGATGACGAATCATTTCCCAGAGATCCGTTTAAAAAAAAAAAAACGGACGGGAACTTTCCACTTCATGCGTCGTGAGCTGATTACCTGTCTGCACAAAGGAGACTCTCACGCTGCCTCCACACCAACAGGACTGATCCTCTTGCAACAGGCAAACGCACCTCGTGGGCAATATACACCGTGTGCATGAATATAGAAATATTGATACTCAATACAAACACCATTAAACTGCACAGAAGTACCAAAATCAGCATGAAAAAAAAACATGAAAGAGAAGGAAACAAACAAGACGGAAGTGAACACGACGTATCTGGAGACTGTTGAATAAACACATGAAAGTCATTAATGTCATAGGAGCGCGGGCCCTTGAACTTGTTTTTCCTGCGCTGCCTTGTGAGCGGTGTGTGCCGGTGCATAAGGAGCAGCCGCTCTTCATCTGTGTGTGTGTTGGAGTGCACTTCACAGAGGGCCGCTGCTACGTTTGGCAAGGGAGCGGCCTTCTTCACGCAGCTGTGCAAATCTTCCTTGGGATCGTGTGTGTGTGTGTGTGTGTTCATTTAGGCACCAGCACCTGTACAAAATCTCATCGTCTCATCTCGGAGGCCCCATGAAGAACTCGACACCGGGTCCGGCTCAATAGCGGGCTAGCGCCGCCGCATCGTCCAAAAGCAACAGCGGGGCCGGGGGGGCCCTCCGGCGCTCCTGTGGCACGTGCCTGCCTCTCCCCTAGCTCATGACCCAAGATGGAGTTACGAGGTTTTAGGGGAGGAACGGCTGCTTGCTTGCCCTCCGAGCCCCCCCGCCCCCTTGGCTCTCCAGGCTCCGCACTCACTGGCTACCCCTGGCCCCATCAAAGGCTCCACCGGGCGGAGAGGCGAACACAGTCGGACCTCCGGGCTCATTGTTTTTCTCTCGCACTGGTAGCTCGGAGCATTAGTGTGTGTGTGAGAGGCCACATGTTAAAAGGTGGGCCTTGGAAAGTGGAGAAGAGGAGGGATGGGGAAGCTGATGTTGGACGGAAACGTTCGTTAGGAAATGTAATGAAAACGTGCCTTTGTGTAAATTGACAATGACATAGAGGATGTAGCGTACACATCTGTACTACTAGCGAGGTTAGAGCCTGCAGGCGCTAACTTACTCTCTTTTTAGGCCTTCCTGGTGGGAAAAACACCAATCACATCCATCTGAGTCGTATTCCACACTTATCAGATTGCTCAATTTCATGCTCAGGCTAGAGCAGTTAATAAACACTTGCAAACGTTTCAAAACATCTGCATTTATATTACGCTAAACATTTACACATCCCACTGCAACATTGACTCAAGTGGCACGAGTCTGAGGCGGGCGTTGCTTCTCAGCCTAATAGCGATCTCATCTTGGCACAGCTCATTGTTTTTAATACACAAGAATGTCACGGCTTTTGATGCAACAAAAGCCTCGTAGGAGGGATGAGCTCAAGGATGATCTCAGGGATGAGCGGCTCGGGAAGATGATGATGACTTACTGAAACTGGAATTTGGAGAAATGTTTGACCAACGGCATGGAAGAGGCTACATGGGAATGTTCTATTTCAGTGTCAGCCCTGTTCTGGGAATAGAAACAACTCTAGTCATAACAATGGCACGCTCACAAGATGGCTGATAAGATGCCGATTAGATGAGCTCAGTCTGGGGAAAGTGTGTGTGTTTACGTGACAAAGAGGGCGACAGGGACGACGGGAGAGAGAGAAATAGGTGGAAGAGAGAAAGCAGTAAAATGACAAATTTCAAAGAAAAAGTTCGGTAGCACTTTATAATAACTACACGCTATTCAGCATTAGTTAAGCATGAGTGAACACTTAATTTATCATTTGTAAAGCATTGTTCCAACATGAATACTCATTAGTAACTCATTAGTATGCAATGCATGAACAGTTATAAATGTTTTATTTTTGATTAATAAGCTATTATGCGTTTCATGATTGGGTTTTCATACTTTATAAATGATGGATTCCCCATTTGTAATTTAAGCATTAAGGACTTGATTGAGGATATGATTAATAAAATAATTTATAAAGTGTTAGTAATTTATATATAAAAAATATTCATGCATTCATTTATACATATAATGATTTAGATATGCACTAATGGTTAAGGACTATGTTAACATGTGCTTTATAAATACGTTTTAATTCATGATTTAATTCAGGTAGTTACTACTCGTTAGTTAAGTATGTTCTGTGACCTCATCTAAAGTGAGGACTATCTATTCTATGCTCATGCTTAACTAATGCTAAATAGCCTGTCGTTATTATAAAGTGCTACCAAAAGTTCAAGCTCAAATTCAGATGCTGTATTAGTAGAAAGCACGTGGCCGTGGACTGACAGAACAAGCGGAGGTGACTGAAGTTTGGTGACAGACGGGATGTGTCATAGATAACTGACGTCAGACCCCTGTTAATGTTTGGTGTGAGCTTCCTGTCGGAGCGGTTTCCACACTATGCGGGGGTGTAGGGGGCGGAGCCTAGTGACACTTGTTTGTGGAAAAACTCGTACGCAAAAAAAACACAAAAAAACAGTCACCACAGAGACAACTTCCACAACAAAAAATTGTGGAAGAGAAAAAAGAAATGTGTGTCTTGAGATGGAAGGTGATTTAGGGATTTGATTCACTTTATTTATTGTAATTTCTGTGGTTCAAATGCAGTTCAAATCCTGCTTATTATCACATAAATAAGCTAAAACCCACTAAACTAAACAGCTGTGGCACCACTCCACTGGGCATCTCCACAGGTCTCCTTAACCTGCTTTATTTCCTGCTCTCTATCTTTCTCCTTCCTTCCTCCTTTGCTGGATATTTAACAATGTTCCTCTTATTGCGAGGCATTCATCTGTTTTTTTTTTTTGCAGCACCGGGGGATAAATCAGAGGCCCGAAATGCCCTCCAACGTCTGGGAATCCCTCCTCCCCAAAACTGTCCCAGTGAGCTGGAGATGAGGTGATTTGATATCAGAGGGTGCTTTGTCTTAGCATGCTGCGCCACCGGCATCTCCGTGCACCGCTAAAAGCTATTGCTAAGTCAAGCCTGCAGCTGGAGGAGGGAGGAAAGGAAGGAAGGAAGGGGAGAAAAATTAAGTGCCATGGAAATTTATGATCAGGCCCACTGTGGGCATACCAACAGTTCATATTTTACCACTCTTGATCTAATTCAGTTCAACTCCTTTTCTTTATTGCTAACAGTAATTTAGTAATTATATGATTTCATGAGTATTTGTTTGACTCAAAGGAGCATCAATGACACATCCACATGTGCACGACCTTAAGGGCACAACAAGGAGGGAAAACTCTACTCTGTGAGTTAGGTCAGTGTTTATGAATTATGTGAAGTCACCACATCATCAGGTGCTATAAAGTTTCATAGTGGAGGGAATGACGCGTCCTAATGGAGTGACCACCCACCTCACATCACGCTGCATTGTCACACTCTGGCACATGACAAGCTCTCTTCTGTTCAATCCGTGTCACCGACACACAAACTTGGCCCTCCCCAGCAGCCATGCCCTCACACCTCATGCCAAGGAGGTGTCCGAACACTCAAAGCCACAAAAGAGCCAAGAGAGGCCTCAAACAGCCCTATTAACACCGGCCAACCGGAGGAGGGATGTAGCACATCATGTGTGCCAAGAAATAGACTTGTATGTTTCTAAAGAACAGTATAAAACTCTTTAGTATACATGTCACAAAGTTTGCTTTTCCCATGTCCCTGCGAGGCAAGATGGCCTACTGATTGAAGACGCAATGCAATGACTGTTTTACGGTTAATATAAGAGATGCTTTGAGCTGAGGCACCAAAGCATCTCTTATTTAACCGTTATTTCCTATATAAACCCTTTTATATATTTTTCTTCAACCCAGTTTGAAATAGGAGATAGAAAAAACTATTATACGTTGATGGAAGAGGAGAAGACATATTACAGTTATGTATGTTGCCACAACCCAGGTCTCATAAATCTTAATAAAGGTTAAAGGTCCAACTATTATGTCGTCTGTTTTAGTCGGTCACAAGGCAAGACAGCAACTTTTACCTGATCCATTGCTGGAAGTCCCGTCAAATTTAAATATGACATGGTATACAAACAGCTTCGGCGATGAACAAAAGAGATTTCCTCATACGGCACCTTGGATTTCATTATCATCGGCCCCATTAATGTCCTGCAAAGGGTGGATACAATATCACCCAAGATGTCATATGCACAAATATAGAATAACTCTAAAAAAAACATATGGGATTTCATCTCTGCATCTACAGTAGACTGATGCACTAAGAACACACATACCGTACTGCCCCTCCGGCATATCAGAACTTATTAGGATATAACAGGAGACCTCATTCAGCTCGTTCTCCTCCTATTACGCAATATCTGGAGGACCACCATTTCAGCCCCTTTGTCTCGTTGCCCTTTTACCCCTCCATCATGCACAATTATGATAAAGACATTACTCGCTATAATAACGTAGCTTGAGGAGTGACACATGTGTAGGAGCATTGTCCCCCTGCTACCTCGAAAGCCGGCCTCTGGTGAACTAGGGAAGAGTGCGGCTCATTTATAGTAGGGGGGCGGGGGAGCCTATTGCTACTGCTGCATTTTCATGCTTTCAGTTCTCATTAAAACCACAAAAAGAGAACTGCAAAGGCCCCTCGGAGCCCGGGCCTTGGAAACGTCGCTGCGCTAAACCGCCATAATATGTGCCTCGGTCCCACAAACATACTCGAGGGGGGCTCTTTGGTTGCTGTGTAATAAGTCCTGGCGTGCTAGCCTTGTAATTGGCCATAATTAAAAGGAGGCTAAAGGAGACGCGGATCTTCCTCTCGGCTTCAGCTGCCAGGCAGCAGGAAGTAGTAAAGACACGCCGTCTCTTCCTTTACTAGGTGCCACTCCGTCTTTCTCTTTGAGCCCCTTTTCTCCCTTTCTTCCTGCCACTCAGCATCTTTGTGAGGAGTATCTTTCGGGTCTCTGTTTGGAACCGCCACAAAGTGGAGGGGGGTGAGCTTGAGTGTGTAAAGTCTATCCCTTTTCATCCTTAAAACCCCGCTGTCCTCACTGCACAACCTGTGTGTGTGTGTGTGTGTGTGTGTGTGTGCACATAAGCATCTTTACCATCTTTGTCTCTGTTCAGTCTATAATTATTCAGTCTGCAGATGCTTGGTGTTTAAAGGCTGTCGTCTGTTTCCTGCTTGCAAACCCGTCTATATCATGTCTGTGCAACTTTCACGACACGGCGCCACATCTATACAGGCGCTCCTCACTCAGCGGGCCCCATTACGTTTAAGTGACGGGGAATTCACTTGCTCCTTTTTCCATGCTACTTGTTTGTTTGGCGCCAGGACCACACATAGCAGTAGAGCGCATCTCTCTGCTGCACATTTCCATTTGATTATTGAAGTCTCTCTAACGTAAATCCAACATAGAGCCCTTTAAAATTGGGTTTTCCATTTATCATTAAGACTTGCTCTTCAGTTTATGTTGTCAGCCCCATGCAACTCGGATGGACATATGAACATTGGAACCTTTGACCCATAACTCCTAACCCCTAACCCATGAATGGCTCCCAACAAGTGACAAAAAGTAGCTGCGCCTCTGAGCAGCCCAATTCAAATGGCTGCTTCCTTAACATGTCAACCCATTATATGGGAAACTCAGTGTAAAAGTTATGAACCATCTTCACAGTTTCTTTTCACAGGTGCATCTCAATGTGTATGTAAGGATGGAATAATCTGATTCTGGAAAAGTTGATCAGGCCCACTGAACTTCATCCATAGAAATGTTTAGATGCGAGTAATTATAGAACAAAAAACGTCCTGACACTAGTGCTTCTTCTCCCACCAACCATTTCTAATGTATGGCCTTTTATCTTACTCACAAAGGGATCATTTCTAATGTATGAAACCCTCAGTGCTGTCTGTTCCAGGCATCGCGTCACTGTCTCAGCCTCAGCTAGCATCTGCCTCAGCACACTGCTGACAGAGGGAGAGTGCTGACGGGGCAGCGCTGAGCTTTTGTTACCTGAGCGCACTCACCGTAACCCAAAACAAGACAGCTGCTTGACTTAGCATCAAGCTGAAAGGAAACACCGACGAGGCAGGGGTGGAGGAGGAGGAGGGAGGGGGAGAGGGATGGTGGAAAGACGGGTGGGGGAGGAGAACAAGTTATTTTGCGTGCCAAGTTCATGTGTGTGAAGCTGAATGCTGGAGGCCTCGTCTTGAACAAACACAGGGTTGATAGAAAAGTGTATTCAGAGATGGGACGCATTTAAATGAGGCCTGGTTGACAGGTAGTCATTCAAAACCATACAAATATGTAGCAATCTCCAGTATATTCAAACTATCAACTGTATTAGACCTTATATAACCTCTTGCTCTGCCGGCACTGAAACATTAACTACCTTTTAACTGCTGCTGGATTCTTCCAGCCCGACACCTACACGTCTGAACTCAGCTGAACTTTGCAGACTTTGGTTTCTCCTTTCTCCGGATCTTCTCTGTTGTCCAAAGTTTAAAAAAAAAAGAGAAGAAAATGACAAGAGGTCAGACGGGGCCCAGGGGCAACCATATTTCCTGAGGCTCCGCCTGTGGTCTTCACAGCCAAAAACACACACGGACAGACAGTGGGAGGATTCTGCCGTGACCTTCCACCCCAGCTGGGCTCCCTCGGGGTCAACAGAGGTCATGTTGCCATCTCTGCAGAGGCCTGCACCTGGATCACTGGACCCATCCACAGGGGAGAGGGTGTGTGTGTGTGTGTGTGTGTGTGTGTGTTTGTGTCTGCACAGGCTTGGGGGAAGGGGGTCTCCGGGGAAATGAATCAGCCACTTAGTTCAGCCACCCGCCCCCTCACTTACAGAGCTTGCTTCAGCAGGACCTAAAGGTCAACTCTCACCCTTTCTCGCATTTCTGTCTCTTTTTGCCATTTCTCGCTGCCTCCCCCACTTCTCTCATCAGAGGTGAACAAGGAGCTACTTCAGAGTCATGTGAGAAACAGAGGTGGGTGCTGTGTGTGTGTTTTTATATGTATGTGTGTGAGAAATAGAGTGACTTTTGTCACATCAGAACACTACGCAACTTCCAACATCTGTCCTCCCAGCTAGACTTCATTTGAACAATGCCGACCTGAGATAGCAGACATTAACATAGCTGGTGTCTTGGCTTGCATTCAAGTTCAAATGACAGATGAGACTTTATGTGATATTCCATGCCTGTGTCGGTGTGTGCAAAAAGACCGAAAGCAGTCAGCTGTAATTGTACGTCTGAGAGGGAGGGAGCTGTAATTAAGTATTTTGCATATTACGAAGGTGTTGAGGGGAGCGAGTCTGCAGCAGACAATGAAAAGGCCCGCAAGATCACCATCTAATCTAATCTAATCTCTTTAGGCACACTGTAAGCCTGTTGGAAGAAAAAAAAAAGCAGTGCAGGTAGTCTATATGCACCTGGATAATGTGGATTCACACTGGAGATGGCAAATTGCTAACTCCACAAGGAATGCGTTGTCAAAATTATGGCCCTGAGCGATTGCGGTAGAATATTCTGAGCAGCATGATACCTATTCAGCAACCATACCTTCATCAAGTCACATACCTCTGTAACCTCAAAACACCTCCCCTTTTGAAAGCTTGGTACAATATATACTGTAAGGTATGAAACCATGTAAAATGAGCAGGTGTGTGTGTGTAATAGTTTTCTATCGGTGCATTTAGCTTGTGCAGGTTTCTTTGCTCGACGCTTGTGTGCGCTGTGTATGTGTCTGAATAGAAGAGTGTGTGTCTGTGTGTGTGCGTAGTGCCGGCTATCTCTTACCTCGTCACCCTATACGAGAGCAGTGTGTGCCAAAGGCAAGAGGGAGGAGTCAGATTTGTACATTGAATGACACTTGTGCCCTCTTATCCCCCTCTGCCACGGCTGCCAAACGCCCACTGACGGAAAGTCGGCATCTGCCCAACATGCCTCCACCGGGCATATCAACACGGGCCGACACACACACCCTCGCACGCACAACACACAGGCAGTGTACACAAAGAGAAACTGGAGGCACTCTCTCACACACACACACCTAAGGGCAGAGAGGATACTGTTATGGATGAGCGAGACACAGAGAAGTTGATCAGTGAGAGTGTGTGGTGGTTTTTATGGCTGACATCTGGCTGTAAGAGAATCTGTGACTACTTAGATGCCCGGAGGCCTGGGACTGTTGACAGTCCCCCCACCACCCCCCGCCTCCTCCTGCCTGATGGCAAGGCCTGATAGCGACCAGGCAATGTGGCCCTCCTCCAAGTGTGTCGAAACCACACAGGCAGAGAGCAAACCATGCATGCGTACTGAGAAAAGGTCCTTATCAAATAAGATAAGCTTAGCTGTTGCTCCAAAATGCATATTCATTTTTTCATTTCAAGAACTGGACACATCTTACAGGACAAGGAACATTACTCCATTAATCCATTAACATCAGATGAATTACACCTGCTTCAAAAAAT
The DNA here is from genome assembly GCF_910589615.1 of Taurulus bubalis. Classification (NCBI taxonomy): domain Eukaryota; kingdom Metazoa; phylum Chordata; class Actinopteri; order Perciformes; family Cottidae; genus Taurulus; species Taurulus bubalis. The sequence continues at coordinate 21,332,326 of NC_136597.1, read as the reverse complement.
GTTTTAACCTTTGACCCCCGTTGCCCTTTCTATAGAATGTTAGCATAACGTGGAATGGTCTTCTCAAGCTGGTAGGACAATGAAAAGATACATAGATATGAACATGTATTATGATTATTATGTGTGTATTATGAATATGTGTTAATTAGACTCTGGTCTTTTCTTTCAATGTTGCCATTTTAAAAATGGACAGCCTCCTGTTAAAGATTCTGGGTACAGCATGCAGTAGAGGAAAATAAATAGTCAATTTGTTGTAATTTACTTGAAAACCGTAATATATATTCTCATTGCAAACTGAGACAGAATGAGCAAAAACTCCCCCTAATGCAATAAATACCCACTAACGTAATATGTTCCATACCTACAACACTGTAAATGTAAATGTGCTCATTAATCTTAATATGTTTTGCAGTGCTCACATCCGGAGGGAAGAGTCATATTTACAACACTCCATCACACAGCAGAGGGTCAGGACTGGAGATATCATTGTGTGGCTCAGCGGCGTCCAGTTTCCACCCCTTTTCCATTGCTCAGAGCAGCAGGCCGGTGCAACTGGATCTGTCAGCCGGGTCCATCAGATAGCCGCCATGGCTGTGTCTAGCTCTGTCTACCTGTCAAAGCTGTGTGGCTGTCATCCAGCCAGTCAGGCAGCCATTTCCCGGCCACCGCCCCTGCCTTATCAGGATAATGAGCTGCATTTAGGTCCATTATGAGCTGACCCCGAGGACTTTCTCTGCTGCTAAGCGGGGGCCTTGTGCCAGTGATGGACAGCGGGAATGTGATACGGGGCTGGGTTGTGCTGCAAGAGCAGGACTGCAGGGAATAGGAATGAAGAAACAGTGCATGTGGTGGCTGGCTGCCTAAGGACAGTGAAAATGTAAACCAGGACAGGAAAGGTTCACAGTTGGTTTACACCATTTCACATGTTACACATGTTGCAAAGCTTAGTGTCAACACAAATGCCATTTTACCTTCTGTACTATTTAATTGGATGGGACAAAACCAAATGAAGTTTTGACTGCAAGGATTGTTTTTTTTTTAAATAAAAAACTGAGGAAATGTCATCTCAACCATGCTGCTCATTGTTTGCAGAAATTATCCAAAACAACTCAAAGCCTGTAGCCCCCCTAGAGGCTGTAATGTTCATTACATCCCAAAATCATAAAAAAAGAAGAAAGAAACATCCTTAAAATGCTGCCATTCTGGCTATACGCTCCAAAATGTATGTCTTTACAAACGTCATGGCAATCTGTCTTATTAAATACATATTACACATGGGGTTGATGGTGGCACTAGACAAAAGGTCAGGGGGTCACCCAAAACAAACACATCCATCCTCAAAGGATTATAAACATCCACAACGGATTTCATAGAAGTCTAGACATTGTCACTATTTCTCATCGAACTTGTCACAAAATACGCTGGCACCACAAGATGTGCCTCAAGACCACTGCCTTTTTTTTAATCTTGAGTATAAACACCCACCAGTAGCAGTTAGACATATGTCAACGCAGGTAGACACCGTTTACACCACTGTTATAATTTCCACCGTCACTCCCCAGGCAAAAGCAGATATTTTATTTCCCCCCCCCCCCCTCTTGGACACATCTCTTGATCTCTTCTCTCGTCAGGTTATTGTTCTGTGGTCTTGTAGCTGTCACAAAGGATGTGGGAGGAAAATATCCAGACCCACAGTTGTATAATAAATTTAAGGAAGTATTCCCAGAGTGAGCCATAGCGAGAGTGAGTGTCTCTTTGGATGAGGAATCAAGTGAAATGACAAACCAAAGACATTGAACTCAAAGTCAATCATGTTACGGTATATGCTAGTGTTGAATGTGCTGACTGACTGACCGCCAAACCATACTGATCGTATGGGTTCTTCTGTATTGCAACTAATGGGACAAAAGTCGCAAAAATGGCAGACATTTCTGGGAACCAACCAATCGAAAACAATTGAGAAACATAAATAACCTTTGCGCAAATACATTAGGAATAAGTATAAGTAATAAGTACATTAGGATAAGTATATATCAAAATTCCCAATATTTTGACATTTTATGGACTAAATTAAGAATCATGTATTGAGAAGATCATCACTGATCTTGTTAGTTGTCGCACTTAACATTCTGGTTTAATATTTCTGTATATAAAACACATTGTTATAGATTTATTTGTGTTGTTCATGAACTATAAAACAGCCTGAGCCTGGTTCCTGAGACAGTTTGTGCAAAGTTGAAAGTTAAAAATTAGCGTAATTATTTAGAAGGCTCACCGAAATCCTTTCACAAAAAACGGTCGACAGGCCGACAAACTGTCCACGACACAAATACCCATTCATGCACAGAAATACGAGGCGACAAACCGCACGGACATTTATCCCACTTTCTTTCTCAGTCAGTCAACAGAGTCATAATCTACTGATTGTGAGCTCCTAACAAGCTTCTCTTTGTTTTTTGAGGACAGACACACACAACACCAGAGGGAGTGGGAAAACCTGCAGCGCTTAGCCCGAAGTGACGTACACTCATTACCATCATCGCAGAGGATAATGAGTACAAGAGGGTCAAAATAATGTTGCCATCGTTCACAACAAAGACTGAGGGGGGGGAGGGGGTGGAGGACCCAACGGTGAAAGGAAGAAGGGGAGCAAAAGTGGCGGGAAGGCGAGTCAGCAGAATGAAGCCCATGGGAACTGTGAGTCAGGCACAGTGAGGGAATTTCTAAAAATGGGCGGGAAGGAATATAACCACAGAAATATAACCACAGATACTGGTTTGTAATGACCAAATAACACACCTGTGCACGTGCAACCACACATCGCTCCCCCCACACAGTGCACACACACACAGTCCAAAAATCACTACTACTCAAAAGCCCCCTAAATGCAGCACCCAGCATTGTTTTCCATGTTCTGCTCTGCAGCTTGGTGTGATTCACCCAGACGGCCCTCTACAAACTTCCCCAGTGGTGTTGACATTGCTTAGGTTTACTCTTCAACAAACAAGGATGGTGAAAGTTCACTGGGAATTGGACCTAAAGCTGTTTTGGGTCTGATTCAATTCAGCGGGTGCACATCGGACATTTCTCAAAATGGGGACCAGTGTGCCAGAACGACTACTGTAAAGAGATTAATGATTTATGGGCCACAAAATGGTTAACAGCTTGCAAGGCCTGCAGCACGACCGTATCTGCTATAACTGCAGCGTGCACGCTCAGTTGATTTCTTTGCACGAGTCGGACACAATACCCAGAGGCTCAGGCTCTCTCTCTCTCTCTCTGCAGCCTTGATGACTTAGTCAAATTCATATTTTTATGGTTACAAGCTTCCAAATGCAATACTTTATATAATGCAACCCTCACTCTGTCAAACAAATTTATAGTTATGAACACACTTCCTTTTGTGGAGGCTTTTTTTTAATAAATTAATTGGAATACAATGGAGAAAAGTGTAGCATTGCAAAGCAACAAAAACAAACCACTTTGAATTGATTGCTACTTGTTTGTGGGTCAGAGGCCTGATGGCTTGAAGAGTGCGCTGCATGCTGCGTTTTCTTGGCTTTGTCTGTTGGAAAGAGTGATTGTACCAGCCTTAAGTGTCCTGTCCTGTTTTTTACGAGCTGCATTAGTGTTTTCCATCGAGCTGCAATTACGGGCTATTCATACGCAGGGCAGGCCCTCCTCGGCTCGCGCTGCTAGGTACTTTATGGGAACAATTAGCAGATACAAGCTATCTATTGATATGCAAAGCATATATACGCGTTGGTGTGTGAACATACATGAAGTGTAGATTAAGAGGAACTGGCAACAACACTTCAGATCCCAAGCAAATAGGGACTGAGACTGTCCAACAAGGCTCAATGCAAAGGTCTGTGCGTGGTTTACACATTTTTTGTCAGATTGTTTTCAGGTGCAAAGATACGCAAGGGAGTAGGAAATATTGTATACCTAAGCTTCCTCTCGCCTTCAAAACCTCTCCGTAATACCAAAGACGTTACACCACCAACGAAATATGCCAATGATTTACCAATTTATACTACAGACTTTGAGCGGGAGCCACAGTCACGTACTTATAAACCCCACCCTGGTGCTACGTAATGCTTACATAAGAGAAAGGCATCTCATCTGGTACATCCTGGTGCTCCAGACTCTTCTCCCCTCACAACCACAGTGGGACTGGTAATTTCAGACATTCCAAAAAGACCCAAATGTGCTTTCCATCCCGGGGCTGATGGCTGGTTAGGCTAAGGTTAGTCCAATCAAGTCTTTAGGCGTTTAGGGCACAAGGCCAAAGGTTTGTCAGGGTTCTCTCCCATCATTCAGTTTTTTTTTATGTATGCCTCAAAGGAAAGTAGCTGAACATTTACTACGAGTTATTACACTATTTAATATTAGGTGATCAGGGCTCTGATCGCGCAAGGTGCATTTCCATCCAATGGTATTGCAAAACGTTCGAGAAAATCTTGATACATAAAAAAAAAATGTTACGCTTGGCTGAGGTGGAAAGGTTGGTGTGGAAAAGTGCAATGGAAACAGATTTAGCAACTACATGATGACGGACATAGCGTGTGTGTTCTCAACAACCACTGACGCTTCTGCGGACTCTGAAGAAACAAACATTACGTCAGATTTAAACAATCAGCCCATCGCTCCACATATCGGATGTAACCTTCCTTGCATTCTTACATGAAACAAACAGCAATGTCATGTTTCTATGTTTCTCTTTCGACATTGTTTTGTCACCTCGTCCTCCTGTTGCACCCTCGTCTTCTGCAGTAAGCACAAGCTAGTGCTTACCTTGATGAACCGACTCGTAATAATATCACAACGATAGAAGATGGAAATAAGCATCCACTTGGGAATCTTGTTTCTCAAGGACTGAAGTCAGTCATCATACTTTATATTATTACATTTGTTTTCATTGTTTTGTCAACTGGTAGCAGTACGTGCCTTTACATGGTGTTATTCTATTTGATCTGGTCACTAACCAGACTTAAGCGGTGGTTTTGTCTTCACTAGGATCACCATGTTCCCTTCTTGCATACTTCCAAGAATGCCTTGAACTATTCCTCAATTATTTCCAATACCCAAAACAAGTCGATTTCATATCTGTTTGTTTTGAGTCGTGCGTTTAAAATAATTAGCCCACGCAACATTTTCTTTAGGCTGCTGTTGCGTGCTTTATGGACTGTGAAACGGCGAGCACAAGTCAATGAATAACAATTGTTAAAACACAATAAAATCCCTAGTCTGTCACTCATCTAGCCTGAAAGCCATATGACCATATACTGTACAACAAATACGACCGGGAAGTGTGCTTCTGCTCTAAAGGGCCACATTTGATTTGCCTATTTTCAATGACAAGATGAATGACTATATCACTTGCAGCTCTATTGAACTGTTTCAGTGCCCATCACAGTTCAATATGTTACCTGTGGCACTCAAACTGGATGATAATTTAATCTTCCCTCACTGCCATCACACACTGTATGCTGCAATAAATGTTGCTCCCGGCAGCAGGGGAGCAGGAGCTGCTGTTGTGGGCCAATCGCTCGCGTGGCTGGTTAATGTGTAACATGTTCGGCTAGTGCTTTTGTCAATGGACATCCTATGCAAAGAGGTAGCACTTGAACACACAGTAATGAGTAGAGCCGATGACCAGCTGACCAACATGAATGGACGTTCTATGATGAATAAAACGGAAATTACCGGTCGCTTTGCACTGGCATTGACAGCTCAGCATTTGGTTGGGGAAGAGAACAAGAAAAGACAGATGGGGAAAACAGCAAGACAACACATAGGTGGGTGACATCAATGAGGTGCTCTGGCGCCTCAGAGGTAGACACATGCAAATTCAACGTTCAACAGTGATGGATCTTTAACACATTTTATCCTCTCTCTCTTCCCTCTCTTCTCGTGGGCTTTCAGACCAAAAAGCAGCTTGCGTTAGTAAAATGAAAGGGGCCAGGTCGATGTGGATGTGTTCCAACAACAACAACAACAACCATTTTATCTTTTGTTGCAATGATTGAGAAGGTAAAAAGTCAAAATATTTCAAGGTAATCCACCAGAAATGTGTTCTTGCACATATTTGATTGACAAATAATGAGATTCTTGCTTAATTTAATGTATTGTTTTTAGGACGAACCTCCCTGCATTGATGGACTGGCCTCAGTCTCGTGAATGAATGTCAGCCACCGACGCTCAACCGGACAGCCAACTGTGTCCTCGGTGCTTCAGGGCCTTCAGTAACCATACAGACCCCAAGCGTTTTCCTTCCACACTCGATTTGGGACATTTGGCTGGGAAAGGATGGGCTGAACTATGGGAAAAGCTGAACACACAAGTATTAAGCGTGGGAAAATGCGATCCTATGTTACCACACCATTCACCCTCAATTTCATGGCAGTGCTTTAAAGTGTCACAAAGTGAGATAGAGCTTTACTGATAGCTTAAGGTCTATCATTAAAGATTTAACATTGAAGTATGTAGCCTGAAAGAAACTAGAAAGTTGGAGTGCTGCTCGTTGGAAAAGAAACTGGGGAGTAGTATTGTAAATGGGTCGTATATTGGGGCTTATAGCTTCACACAGTAATTATTTTAAGTTGATCAAAGCACTTGAAGAGTTTTAATTAAAGAATGGGAGACCAGTCAACCTACTTCTCTAATATATGCAACGGGGACTTCATGTAAAATGCCTCTCACAATTTCTTAGGTATCAAGTCATTTCTTCTTCGTCTTTGGTTTACTGGAAAGAGATCCTTTAAATGTGCTGTTCTTTATTAAAGAGCTTTACTTCCCCAAAATGCTTCTGTTTCCAGACTATTTTGAAGTCAAGTGTGTCCGTGTGAGCGTGTGGATGTTCGTGTCCGTTTTTGTCAGCTGTTTTCCCCCAAGGCCTGTCACACTGCATCTTGTGATACAGCATCCACACATGCGTGATCGCACGCCCCAATACAGGCATGACTCAGCCACCTTTTGACAGAGATTTAAGCAAATCTGCTTGAACTGAGCAGCATGTGGTTTCACTTTCAGGCTTTTCATGGCGTGCATCAAACACAACACTGTGAAGTGGATGAGTGGATTTACGTTTAGGTGTGCGCGGTAAATCTCCTAGTGCAAAGCCGGCGGTGAGTGCTTGCATGCGTGTGTGTTACGTGTGTGTGTGTGTGTGAGCGAGCATGTGTGTGCGTGTCCTCCAGCAAAGGTGACCACTAATGAGCGACTGTAGCAGAGTGACCATGTGGTCTGCGGAGTGAGCCAATGTGCTGTGGCTGAAAACACGCACACACGCACATGTATGAATATTCACTTATAGGTCAATCTGTGTGTGTGTGTGTGTGTGTGTGTGTGTGTGTGTGTGTGTGTGTGTGTGTGTGTGTGTGTGTGCGTGTCTCTGTCTGTGTGTCAGTGTGTATCATGATGACCACCACCCCCTCATTACCTCCATCATGGCTGGAAACAATCAGCAACTCTGCCCCAGTTGTAGGCCAGAGTCAGGAGTTGCAAAGCTACAGACCTAGCATTAGATAAGCCTCCATCACCACAGCCTAACTAACTGGCCTCAGATTGGAGCCAGCTTTCCAAACTTTGGGTAGCACAATCTCAGGAACCCAAATCAAAATAGCCTTTTTTCCAGATTTCAACCATACATGCTGGATGCCTGGACATAGAATTTATTGATGGCCATCTATCAACGTATGACTTTAAAGATCACATTTGATACAGTTGGAAAAAGGGAATCCAACCACCACAAATGTATTATTATTATATGGATTTTATTAAAGTATGGGTGCATGAAGTGCAAAGAAATGCTTAAACAGTTGTAGATATATGTATTCATTTTTTCATGCATTTTTATGCAAAGCATCATTCATATGGTAATTTCTAACCTTCGTGCTGATATGCCACATCCTGTTAAAAGTTTCTAAGCAAATAAATACAAAAGCTAGTGCATTGCTATGTCATAAAAGATAGCAGCAAAAGTTTTGTGTTGGCAATTGACTAAAAGCACAATATCTGGACTGTTACTGTCTTACAGGAAGAGTGACCTTGTGACAGAAAAGTCTGGCTATCACGCCTTTTGGTTCTGAGAATAATTTAGTATCAAGCTTTTATATCACCACTTACTGGAAACATGTACTATTCTGTGACACGGAACTGACCTCACCATCAAATTCAAACACCAACTCTATTATAAATTCAATGAGAAAGTTATTATTTTATTGTTTCCAGGACCACAATGTTCCTCATAGGTCTAGCCTCTAAACTCCGATTGATACATTCAACTACAAAAAGTACAACATATTCTTCTATGGACCATGAGGGTCTGAGGTTTTGCATTGTTTATGCTCGCCGGCCCACTCTGCTAATCTTTTTGATGCAGAAAACGGAACTGATTAAATTCACGAAAATGAGTTCCCTAATATGCATGCAGTGGTTCTGCATACTGTTAATAACCTACGCTGCTTTGATCCTTTTAAAACAAAAACTAATTTAGAATCGTAATGTTTTAGCTATATAAGCAAGAAAAAAGAAATGGTCAGTCAAAGACTCAGCTGCATTCGCTGAGTGACAAGTTGTTGTGAGCAGATGTGAAATGATATGAGGTGTAGATTGTGTCAGACAACAGACAATACACTTTGTACAGTTGTACCACAACACATTCTTCTCCAACAGCGGATGAGGAATGGCTAATCTGTGAAACCCCGAGGTAAACTCAGGCAGACGTGACACAAACCACTCGAAAGCATACACACACACAAATACAACTGTACAGAACGTGACCTTTGATGTTCATTGAAAGGTATGCAAAAATTGACAAAATACCTGTATGCATGCGTGCAAGCGCGAGTGTGGAGACAGTCGCGGAGAGCAGTAAGGTACACAGAGATGCCTGCAAACACGCACACAAACACACACACACACACACACACACACTGGGCATGTGACAGTGGGTGCAGGCCAGGCTGTTATTCTAGTGCAGGCTGGCTGAGTTGACCGTGTAATCTCCAGGGTGGAGTCCATATTGGGTTTCTAGGCAATTCACTGTTTTTGGCCGGGTTGTTTTGTGATTTAGCTGAAGACAGAATAAAAGAATGAGAGTGGAAACAGGGGTAAAAAAAAAAGAGAGAGAGAGAGAGAGAGAGAGAGAGAGAGAGAGGACAACAAGTGTGGGTTGTTTTTCTTTCTGCCCTGCATTTTGTTGATGAGTTGTAATGCAGTCTAACTCAAGTGGTGGTTAACCTCAAAGGCCAAGAGAAGAGAGGGAGAGAGAGCGTAGAAGAGAAAGAGAGACAAAAGAAACGAAGCAACAAAAAGGAATAGGAGAGGAAAGGAGAGGAGAGGAGAGGAGAAAAACACAAGGAGGAGAAGCGTAAGGTGTTGGGTCGGTTGGTCTCGAGAAACTTGTGTAAAACTGCTGGTGTGCTGTCTGCTCTGCATCTTGTTTACAGTCAGAGAGAGAACGTGGAATGGGGAAGAGGACCTATTGTGCACGGTGGCATGACGGCTTTCGAATTGCAACAGATACCATCTGTCATTGTTGAGCTGAGGAGATAAGATTATAAAGACTGTCAAGGCTGTCATTGTCAAATGTCTTCACTGCTAAATACGCTGATTTAAAGGAACAGTACGCCCATATTTCAAAGCAGAGGCTTTCTTTGTATTTAGCTTTGTTTTCATTTATACAAGTGTGTGAAACAAATCTGGCAATTTTTTTTTTTTCATTTCGAGTTACAGTCGAAATGTGTGAATTTTTAGATTTCATGTAATTTGTTAACAGTGGAAATACAATTATCTGCATTCATAGCCTTCAGAATAAAGCATCCAAACAGTCTGACAAAGTATCATAGGGGTTACCAAGTAATCTACTTGTCAATCATTAGATAATTAATCCACAACCATTTTTGATAATCAATTCTTCGTTTAAGTCATTCAACAAGTGAGAAAAAAATGTTGGATATTACGAATATTTGGTGCTATCTTTGGGTTTTGAACTAACAACTAAGCAATAAACAATGAACCAATTAATCCCCAAAACTATTACAAGCCTTAGTTTAACGCCTAATTCAATAAAAGAGCCTAATTACCACAGACTAAAACCTTAGTTGCGTGAGTGCTAAGAAGAGATTGTTTTGATATTTTGGCAGCCATCTGCCAAAGCATGCTGTCATACCAATGACAGCACAGCCTGAACGGCTGCTTGTGACAGACGACAGACACCGAGCTGCCCGGCGAGCCCTGGGAGGGGCTACCGAAGCACGCACCCACACACACCCACACACCCCCGCACACACAGCACCTGCATTCCCACAGTAGTCTGAGTCAACAATCACAGACCATCCCCCTCTTCGACACTATCAGTGAGTTGGGGGAGGACACCCTTGGAGAGACAGAGAGAGAGAAGGGAGTGATTTAAGCTCTTCTCCCTTGGATGAGGGAAGCTAGGAGGGCCCGGAGTGGAGGTGGGAGTAGAGCAGGAGTTGGGAATGGGGAGGCCGGGGGGGGGGATGAGGGGGAGAAGAAGGGTCAGAGTAAAAGGGAGGGGAGTGATCCAGCTGAGACAGCAGATCTCCACAAAGGCCCAGTGCCAATGTCAAGGTGCTGAGCGAGCCGTGCGGGGAGCTCCAAACCCACACAGAGGCTTACTCCCGATTTAAAGTCAAAAATAGCCTCGTGCACAAACACACTCCTCACTGGCCTTCCTGCAAAACTCAATAGTGAATACACTTCACGCACACTCGGGCAGATGCATGCAAACGCACAATCTCTCTCTGCTCTCGTGTGCCTTCTCACCCTCTTCCCTCAAAGCGTCCCTCTTCACCTCTCTCTCTCGCTCAGACAAACTGACAGGACAAGACACACACAGTTGCGCCGACGGCCAGAATGGACTCCATTGTGCCCTAATTACCAGGCCTGCTGAGAAGTCCTTTGACCCCGGAGACACAGGCTGCTTGGCCAGCGGTGGACTGGTGGGAATGACCCTTTTGGCCCGGCGCCGACCTTTTTCCATGTTCACTTTCTCACCACGAGCCGCCTCCTGAGCGCACTTGATGTGTGTGTGTCTGTGTGTATTTTGCGAGCCGGCTGAGCTTCACAAGTGCGTGAGCGGTGGCTTAGCGTGCAGATGCTACAGTTTGACTCACAATGCAAAAATATGTCAGATAAATCAAAACCATAAGTCATTTTGCTGTCCAACGTTTTTTTTTTTTGAAGAGTTCTATGCTGGTTCGTGAGTTAACACGACTACGTGATCACACTCCTTCTGTCCGGCATCTGTGAGAACACAAGATACAGCAGAATGTCTTATCTACTTCTTATCACTCTGACTTTGGTCCAGTTGCTCCAGTCTTCGCTGGTCTTCTCTAAAGACTCCTCCTTGTGTGTGTGTGTGTGTGTGTGAGAAGGAAGAGACATATCCCAGTCAGCTTGCCCTTCTGTTTTGTTCTTGTCTGTAGTTCAGTGCAACCCTTTTTATCTGCTCTGCTTATCAGGCCGACTTCGGCTCAGACGCTCCTGGCCTCCCTCGTACAGTATCGAGGCCGCTAGACTGACGCCTGTCTCTCTCTCTCTCTCTCTCTCTCTCTCTCTCTCTGCTCGTCTGGCTCTATCTCTGTGTCTCTCTCGATTCCTCAGCGCCGCTGGAATAAGAGTGAACAGATGTATTAAGCTGAACTGTACACGTGTGACCTCGTTTATACGGCGGTGAAAGCGTTTGTGAATACTCTCACTTTGTTGTCTGTCTCTCGCTTATTTTATTTTTTTACATTGGCAATGGATCACATGACGACTTATGTGAAACAGCACCCTGTGATGACAAACCCACAGTCTGCAGATCCTCTCAGCTGTATAGGGAGCGTTGCAGTGTCTTTAGATCATCATCATAGTTTTCAGCAACAGACAAACAAAGTTAGCGACGATAGCTGGTGAACATAGTGGAGCATTTTACAGCTAAAGAGCCACTGGAGTTGGTAAATCTGTGGTTGTTGTCAGTCATATTCACATAAAAGAAAAGTAGAACTGAGACTTGAAGGTGCTGTTTGTCGTTCATGCTATTTGTTCCCACATGACAACTCTGCTTATATTAAGAAACGCTTGCACAAGACTTCTCTTGTGACTTCTCTGATCATGTTTTTTTTGTGTGTTTCCTAACTGTGAATGTTGTTGCTTTTGTTCCTACTTGACCCATGTTGAACTATTCCTGGAAAGGAAGGTCCTCAGCAAGTGTCATAGACAGAAAATATACTCTGGCACAACAAAGGGGCTTATCTGTCTCGCTTGGAAGTGATCAAGGCCAGTAATAACACTCCAGAACCACAGCAGACAATATAAATTACTCCTCATTACCGAAGCCTCTTGTACTTCTTGCCAGTGAGATCACTGGGGGCCGAGCAACTGAACCTCTGGAAGAGTTCTCTGCAGTGCATCAGCATTGTTTTATTGAGTTAGCATTACAAAACATGCTTTCCCTCTTTCTTTCTTTTTTTGATCGTTTCAAGTTGTGGCTGTAAGATGTTAGCAAAGAAAATAAAACTTGAGTTCCAGGTAAAATGTGAAACTTGGCAGGCATGTGAGTAATGATACAACTGTTCAATTCCATCAACACAATTTGAGTCAGGCTGAGCTGCTCCGCCTGGCGCCTTACTAACAGATCCAGGGTGGGGGACCCAATGTGATGGGTCACCGTTCAAAGTGTTGTAAATATGCACTTCCCATCCACGGCCCCATTCACGGATTCAACCTCAAATACCAGCGTCCCGATTTATTCCATTGTAGCGCATGAGACGAGGCGAGGCCTGCATCCTGTGTGCACTACAAAGTTAATTGCACACAATTAAAAGGTGTGTCTTTTTAATCCTTCTACAGGGAAACACAGGGCCCAGAGGTATAGAAAAACACCCACCATTATACTCCCATAAAACCATTAGTCATTTACTTAAAAAAAAAAAAAGAACTCACTATGGAATACAGATAAGCTTGTTAAGTGTTTTGCAAAAACCTGACGCCATTAAAGCAAATGGGAGCCCACAGGAGACTGGGTCGAGAGTGGCTGGAGCAAGTTGGGCAAACACATAGGTGTGCACATGCACACACACATGCCACGATTTACTGTGGGCAATAGCAACCCCACTGTTGCCTGATGGATGTGTCTGGGCACCGAGCACCATAGGGCCAATGTCTGAACCACAAGTGGCCCAGTCAAATCTTTACACAGTCATAAACACGCCGGCATTAGTAACAGCTAGTTAAAATCATTCCATGAACTAAGGCGCTAGCCTGCTATGGCACAACACCCTGCTGCTATAATAAAAATGTACCTTTTTCTATTTTTAATCTGCTACCGTATAATGGAATGGCAGTGTCGGTCTGCTTCGGTTGGTGCACCACTTTGGGCCCGAGACGGAAATATCTCAATAACAAATGGATGGATTTCAATGTATGTCCCCACAGGATGAACCCTGTCGAGTTTAGTGACCCCCTTTATTGGATCACTATTAAATATGGTACAGATATTCATGGGGCCCAGAAGGAAAACTCAAATGACTTAAGGGCTCCCTTTACTTTTCATCTAGCTCCATCATCGAGCTACAATTTTTATTTAGTCACATACTTTGGTTTACGATCTAATGCCTGCAAAAAAAAACATTCCTATAAGCTTCAATTTGACTGTGTTTAGAGCTAAATAGCATTCATAATGGCAATTATACTTGAATATGAACATCCAGTTGATCCATAAACGTGTTGTCTGGACACGACTAGCCAAACCAGAACATTGCAGACATAAACTTAGCAGTTATGATTTCAATCAGGGAAATATGCATCAGCATTTCTACACACACAGTCAAACCAGAAGTACTGACATCTGATAGCCAGCCCTAGATATAGCTAAGTCTTCAGCTCCAGAGTCAGGCATTTGGCATGAAGAGAAAATGGCCAAACTACAAGACCAATTACAGCCTTCAGGGGAACAAATCATAGTTCAATTAAAGTTTCACTTACTAAAGCTTTCACAGATTTATGGAGTTTTATGATCGCATGTTGGTTGAATAGCAGAGATAAACATCTGCATAGCACACACACACAGAGGGCTACATAGAGTATTATATATACTGTATGCAACATATCCCCCATTAAGTTCCCCAGGTACCAGCTTGACTTAATAGCAGTGACATTTACACTCATGGTCTCTGGAGTCATTTACACAGCTTGGCATTATTCACAGCTGGTTTACTGTTCCATGCCGTATAGACTGATTTAATAGCACTCAGAAATAAGGTGGCACCAGGGCTACTTAGCACTGTGTACTAGTAAGACTACATTTCCCAATAAAACACAGACTCCTTTTTCATGAACTGCATGCTGACCTCTTAGTAACCTTCTTAAATAAGCTAACACCTCCTTGCTGATAATGAACTGGCCCATGCAGGAGTATATTAGTGGTCAGGTCCAGCCCGAAAGTAGTGAGGGCATTTGGCCAAGACGATAAAATATATGTGCAGAAAATATATCCCAGGGCCCTGTGAAACCTGGGCAATTAAAATGGAAATGTACCATTGGGTATTTACAGCCAACGAGCGGGCCCACAGTCGGTGCTACCAAGATGCAGAGAGAGAGAGAGAGGGAGAGAGAGAGAGAGAGAGAGAGAGAGAGAGAGAGATGACGAGAGACAGTGGCAGTGCACAACATGATTTAGATGCTGTGAGTGAGATTGCAGACCTATAATCCTGAAGGCACAGAACCAGACAGAGCCGGAGGAAGGAAAGAAGAAGGGGCAAGCTCAGCAGGCAAAAAAAAAAAAAAAAGAAACAGGGAGTGAGAGTGGTAGAGAGATAGAAAGCAAGAGAGACTGCGAAATGGAGAGCAAGCAGCCAGACATGCAGGCAGACTGTCCGTCTCTGGTTTGTGGGAATGCGGTAAAGACACAGTAGTAGTAGGCAGGGTCCCGGCTCTGAAATTAGAGAGTGGCGCTAAGAGAAGGGAGCCAGAGCCAAAGGCCGTCTGGGACCTGCCAGGGGCTGCATCCCCAGCGCACTGCCGAAACATGATTTACTGCTGGACTGCACTACAAACAGCACAGCGCTCCCGGTGCGCTATCTAACCTCACAGCAGCACACCGCTCGTTGCATGCTATCGAGTTCACAACGCTATAAAAGATACCACATCAACGGTGGGAGGTGTCGACGTGAGAAAGACCAGCTTGGGAGTTCGGGGGCAGCACACGGAGTCGAAGGGAAGGCCCAAAATATGAAACAATAAATAAATAAAGAGTTAAAGGTACCAGAAAGCGCACGGTAATCAGTATCGGATGTCATTTTTTTCTCCATTTCCTTGCAAGGATGGCGTTTTACCTGCATTTTTTAAAACAGTCCAGACATGAAGTCATGCATTCTGTCCGTGAAATGTGTGCAAGCAAAATATTGAAAGCCGGCCTGTTGTATTCAATGACCTCTGACCTCCCCTGTGGCAGGGGGGACAGTGAAAAAGAAAAAGTTCATCTAAAACACAATGCAACACATGCATATTTGCACAGATCTACATCTTTTATCCACTTACATTCAGTGGCAGTGCAAAGAATCCTGAGCCGGAAAGGATTCAGAGGACTAGATTTAATCAGGAAAGAAAAACAGGGGGAACTAGGTTGTTGTGTGCTGAAGCTATCGCAGGCCAAGTCCAGACATGCAGGGAGATTCTGTATGTGCCTGTCTGCAGCGCGGGGCAGTCAGAGTGTGGCCGCTGCAGTGAGGCTGTGTTTTCCAGGATTTGTGTGTGTGTGTGTGTGTGTGCATGCGTTTCCTTTGCCAAGTTTCCTCTCTTTGTTTAGACCGGCCCGGTCAGTCCGGCTCCCCGCTGAGCACGCTGCGGCCAAATACACACATATATCAAAACACAGCACAACAACAGACTGAGTGCTCTCAGGGCAGAGAGGTGCTGGGAATATAGGAGCAACTGGGAGGGGGGGGGGGGGGGACAAGAAAGAGAGGTGTCCATGCTGGAAAACAAGATAATTAGGAAGAGAGAGACTGGCGGCAGACTGTCCCTCACCCTTTCTAACAGAACGGTGATTCACTGGGACCATCACTCTTATTAGAAATATGCAGAAAAAGTGGAGGAATGAATAGAGTGACACCGATTACCCGGACGAAGGGAAGTCGGGCAAATGTACAGTGTGACCACTCGATGAGGTGCGACTCTTTTGATCATTTTAAGAGTTTAAAAAGGAAATTTGCGACAATAACAGGAATTAGTTCAGTTGTAATTTACTGCACCGAACGGATAAATGTCCTAATGTTGTGTTTTTTGCTTCTTAAATTCCTTTTTTTATACGGTAATCACAGACAAGTCTGTTTGGGAGACATCATGTTGCACCAAAAAGTCTGCAGATAGTTAATTTCTCCTTTTAATAAACCAAAAGGATTAAGGATGCCCACTGTAGTGTTTACTTTAAATACTTTCCTTTAAACTTAGATCTGGGGAAAAACAAACCCTTCTTCCCGAAATGCAATTGAGCATGACATAAGAACAGTGGAAGCCTCAATGAAGTTCAAGTTCAAAAGAATTTAGGAATCTCTTTAAAACTTTTACATCTCTCTATGCGGTCGGTAACCTGCTGTTCGGTTTATTGCAGCATTACTTGGTTTTAGTTAAGAATAAATGTTTCCTCTGGTCTTTGATTCCCGTGCATTAATTCTGTGGTGATCGTAAAAAATGTACGATTTCTCAAGAGAAAACAACATCACTCGGCACTGAGAAGGGATCGCAGTATTAGTTCCTATTGATGTGGGCTGTAACTTGCTCTGGGTGCCAAAATCCAAAATCGGGAGGAAAACCTGATTGGATTCAGTAGATGTATTGATGCATTAATAGATTAATGGTGTTCCTGTTTGCTGTTGCCCTGCAGAGAGCTGAGCTAGGAGCCGAGACACTGCTGGATGGGCAACAGTGAGTGTGTGTATGTGTGGATAGACACTTGTATTTTTGTATATGGTCAAACGTATATACATATATATATGAGAGTGTGTGTGTGTTTACCAGGCTCTCATCTCTACAGCCCTCTGGATCGGACCAGTCTAAACACACACACACACACACACACACACACACACACACACACGCAGAGATAACTCACACACACACACACTGCTGCCCCCCTCAAAGCCGTGCTTTTAAAGACGAGGGGCCCTAAATGCCTTACAGATGGACTCCTAACAAACACAACACTCTGTCCCGGCCCTCAAGCATTTCCAGTATTTGGCCTTGCTGTAATTTACAGCATACTTACCTAATTGAGATGCTATTACGGTCGGGGCAAGCATTCTTCCGCACACGCCGAGCACTAATGCACATGATATAAGCGTGACATACAAAGACGCAGTATATTTGCCCTAATATAGCGACGTGAAGGTAACCATAGAGTGAGTGTGATGTATGAGCCATGTAGTGTACTTAGAGCGACACAAATAATGATGTGTTGAGCCGAGAAATGTCTGTGCATGTCCGGAGGGCACATCAGGGGGTATTTTCCTCACTAGACGGGGGTTTACACACACCCAAGACAAATGCAGCTTCATACCTGTCATCATAACAAGTCATCATAACTGTGATGACTAAATTATGATGACTTCACATTGAATGTGAAAAATAAACTGCATTAATTCCTCCTGGTTGCTGAACGATGAGGTATTTTTTTCACAGAGAAGCTTCTTTTTTTTTTTTTTTAAAGAGAGCTCATATCTCACAGCAAATTTATTTTTGGAAATATATTTCTGAAAATATTTTTTTTCTATTTTTTATGTAATGTTAAATCTCGATTAGTAATACAATCAGAATTTAGACATACATGTAAATGTAATGAAGAGAATTAGAAACCACATTTGAAGTTAATGTTAAATAAAATAAAATGTATGTTTTTGTAGTCTTAATATCATGTAATCAGTAATAACTGAATAATGAACGGTCATATCTTTAAAAAAAATGCATTTTCCTAGTTATTCTGTATTTTTTTTTTCAAATTTATCATTAAATGCCATTAAACAAATGATACATTTACAGGTTTAGTTTGGACTAATAGTTTCCCAACTGTGAAAAAAACCCTACATAATTAAAGGCTCCTGCTTTCAGCTTCACACAATAACTTCAGTTTTAAGTTGCCGAGTAGTTGCGCAACACACTTAACACTATTGTTAAATCTGTGAAACAAAATAGGATCAGACTAAAAATAAGCTTGTTTTTCCAGACAGATACTTACAGGATATGTTAAAGCATATTATTGTAATTGCCCTTTTCTGTCCATTGCTATGAGAGGAAAACAAAACATCCCGCTCCTCTAAAACTTTACCACAAACAGTGGGCTGACTTCCCCCTAAAGCACGCAGCGAGCTCCGCTCTGAAAAGGCCAGGCTGGAGCGCGGAGACAGCGGCCGCTGTTTGAGCTTGTCGTTTGGGTATTTTTCATCCAGTGTGTCTGACAGAGAGATAACACACTGTCTCAGAGCGCCATCAATCTTCGTTTCCAAGTCGCTCCTGGAGAATTCAATCTTGAGTGTGTGGGGTTAGACACATTGGTGATTAATCAACCCTATGTGTGTGTGTGTATGTGTGTGTAGACCTATATGTGTCTTTGTCTTTGTGTGATAAATCACTGTCTAACCCTGTACAGGACACACAATGCCCGATCCCCCCTTCAGCACACTGCAGATAAATTCATCCACAAGTGATGTGCTGACAATAGCTTGACAAGAAAATGATTCTATGTTACTTTCTCAGCTGCGGCCTGAAGCGCAGTCAGAGTGGTTGATGTCTGCTGTTTTGGCTGCTGTAGCTCAGGGAGATGAGTGGTCGTCCCGCAACCACAAGGTAGCCGGTTCGATCCCCAGTCCCCCCATAGCTCACATGTCGAAGTGTCCCTGAGCAAGACACCCAACCCCCAACCGCTCCCTGGGCGCCTCTCAGGGCTGCCCACTGCTCCCTATCCAGGGATGGGTCAAATGCAGAGAAGAATTTCCTCAAGGGGATTAATAAAGGATTCTTTCTACAGGGGAAGGGGAGTAGAAAGTTGGGATTTGTCAAAAAAATTAAATTATATGCACACACAGAGTGTTATGTTTGGACCGGGGGGTGGGGGGCATTGCATTGCTGCTGAAACACAAGTTTCTTTTATTTTTTTTATTTACTTCAAAAGAAAAAAAAAATCAAGAGAAAGAAACAGAAAGAAACAAAGAACAAAAAGAAAAACAATGTATAACTAAGGAGCGATCTGTTCTCATTCTCATTCATTAATCCATGAAAACAAAATCAGGCCTATGGGGTGCCACGTATGCAACCCATTTTTTCCAATATCTCAATTTTTTTTTCCAGTTTGTGGTTGACAGATGCGGTTATCTTCTCCATGTTGTAAATGTCCATTTTAGTGTCCATCCATGTATTCAGAGTGGGGCTCTCTTGTGATTTTTTTCTTTTTGCCAGCCACGAGAAGTACATTTATTAAATACTTGTCTCTTTTTGACAATGTGTCAGGTAAATATCCCAGATACATGATCAAACACAAGTTTCATGTCGCAATTCTGTTTCGAGAGAAAATGCAAAAACCTCCAACAAAGTACAGATGGAGGTGAACGCTGTGTTCATTTACAACCACGGTGACTTCACCCGGGGTTGTTGCACTGTGACTGTAATCATAAAATCCCCACATTCCAGAAACATAAATCTGACACGTTAAGTGTATCTAGAGTGGAACGATAACGTCTGTGCTACTGGAGGAGGACCAGGGAATGTACCAAGTAACAGGGGTCGGCGGGTTCATCCACCTGCTGCCCGAGGGGGAAAAGTAGCCCCCCCCCTCCCCAACGCGTTTCCCATTCAACAGGTGTGCCGGCCCATCGGAAAACAATCCAAACAAGAAATTCACACGAACAAAAATGAGAGAGTGGCTGATGCTACGCTTCTGCTTGACTTTGAGAGGAAGCTTGTCGTAACAAAGCACGCGAATGCCGCTCTGATTAGAGGAACGGTGATTGGTTGCACATTGTTACGGAGGGCCAGTAGGGTTCCACTGATTTGTTCCTCAAGCCTCCAGGTCTTGTTGGTGTTTTTGCCTTTGTGTCAAGGCACGGCGGGGAGAGAGAAGAAAGTGAGACAGAGAGAGAAAGAGAGAGAGAGAGAAAGTCATAGCACTTGTGAACTCAGGTTCATGTTTCCAATCAGGAGATTGCGATCACAACATGAAGCCCTTGAGCCAATGGGCCGTAACTCAATCACAGAGGGAGGTCTTCGGGTTCGGAGAGTACATTGGTTCTAGATCATTACGGCTCTCTCCGAACCCAAAAGGGTCCGAGAACCGACAAACGCATCAAACGTTAGAGAACGTCAGCGTTGATGAGCGCGCAGACATGGGATGGTAAATGTTCGGGCAAAGTGCGGGAAATCCTGAGCTGGCTGACCTGAATGGAAAAGAAGTGGCTATAGAATGCATTGTTCTATTGTGTAGGAGTATGTTTTCATCGACTGGAAGATGTGAGAACAACTTGACGAAAGAGGTCTGTGACATCACCAGTGACATGAAGAAAAAAAAAAAAACACACTTGAACACGCCAAATCTTTCCAAAATGCCAGCAGATAAACAACATGTCCTATCTTGTGATTTGCAAATGTTAAGACAGAGACGGACACATTCACTCACGACCGGTGTGACGGCCATGATTGCGTCACGCTGTTCCTGTTCTCTCTGTGAGAGGACACGCCTAGTTACACCCGTCATAACACAGCGGTTATCTATTGGCTACGCATTCACTGTATTCAGACTTTAGCCCCCAGTACTAATATTCACTAATGGAAACATAAATGTCACCGCCCGCTGTACATGGGATTACAGGAAAAATAGAATTGGCAATGGAAAATCATCAAAATGACTCAGCTCCCAATGGGAGTCAGAATACTAACTAAACAAATGAAAATACAAAAATGACCATGAACATAAGTAGGGCATGAACGCAGCAGAATGCAGGTGTGTTTTGGGGCAGACTGCCAAAAACATATCAAAAGATACCAGCACACGCAATCATCTGATAACAGAGATTCAGGCACAGTTATGCAGTCACAGACGCATACTTCTGCTTATCGCTCTTACTCACAGACAAAACACACACACACACACACACACACACACACACACACACACACACACACACACACACACACACACACACACTGAGCAGCACGAGTGTGCTTACCTTATCTTCTAGCCTGATCAGTCGCGCTCCAATTGTTGGGTATTCTTTATCTTCTCCTTTTCCTGGTGAATGATTAAAAAAATGGACAATCAAACATAGACACAAACAAACATCCAGTGAGAATATTAATGCATTTGCCTTGATGGCAAACAAATTGTACTACTGAATTTATTCCTCTTAGTGAGCACAAAAACAGACGTGTAATAGGACACTTGGTCACAGTCGGATCCATTACTGCTCGCTCACGCACACGTCATAAACATAACATTGTCATTTACAGTAGGCGCCCTGAAGGCTCATGATTCCGAGTCAAACCATCCATTCATTCATTTTCGGACGCTTTTGTGGATGCGGGTCACAGTGGCAGTTTACAGCCCTCTACTGAAATGTGGACGCTAAATGCACGTCAGAAGAGCTACGTCGCCCTAAAAACACGACTTCAGATCGAATTAATAAAAGCTAGTTTCGAGAATGTTTAGATTAAAACATTTCATACTAGTCACCATTTAATAATAGTAATAAAGTGTGAATTGAATCTTTAAAATGATCAAATTATACTTTACTTCCATTACTTGTAACTTCATAAGGGTCCAGATAAACATACTGAATTGCCATGTTTTTCCACTTTATTCATTCAGCATGTTAGCTCGTTAGGAAGGGGTTTGATATAGTTTTGCCCGAGTGACATATTCCTCCCGCTGACATCATTTTCAGTTAACACTAAAGCGCTATTGTTTTTTTTGACAAATTGACTCATAAATATGTCTATTAAAAGCTATTTTTCTCATTTGATTTTTTCATGAATGTAGCCCGGTTGCTTGGGATCTATGGGAAGATGACGGCCCTCATTCTTAATCCTGCATACAAAGTCCAGTTGGTCAATTTCTCTCTCTAACCAGGGAAAATAGCCGTCACCAATCATATTCAAATTGTTGGCTGTGAACCAGGCTATTGATTAAAAGTCCACTAGAATGGCCCACACTATGCTTGTTGATGCAACAAATCATTTCTTCATTCTTTTATTCTTCATTTGCCATTAACAAATGGACAAATGATATGATCTAATACAACATAACGTATCATTAATCTGACGACAGTAAGCTAAATTATATGATGATACTACATTTCCAAACTAATGTATACACTCTGAAGTACATCCACGCATGTACACCCACGTGGACATGCAAACACACATAAGCCTGCTAGAACGAGCACACATGCACATTCACATACACACAACACACACATATATATATGGACACACACATCAGGGGCCGCTCTTTCTCTCATATTTAGTCTGGCACAGCTTGTGTATGTGTGGGACGTAAACAGAGGGATGGGGTGAGGAGTGATGGCTGTCTATCAGATGTAGACTGTTGTGTTTTCTGTGTATTTACCTGGAAGAAACATTCCTGGCTTCCCCAGTGTGCCGTCGAGCCTGGGGAAAAAGAGAGAAGCAATTAAAGTGGGGAAGGTGAAAACACTGGCCAGATACAGAGGAGATTCAGTTGGATAAACAGCACATTATTCCAGGTCATGAACAAAACAGTAAAATAATAGAAGCCAATTCATGGAGCCAATAAAATTAAACAAATGCGTCATCTTGAACGGTATTTACTGCTTACCCACATGCGAGTTTTAAAGTGATGAATAAATGAATGTTCTTATTGAGCTGAAAGGCTTTCAAAATAAACAATCAGACTCGTAAGAGGTTTCGATTGCACATGTGGACTGTTAGTCATCTATAAATGTACTGAAGCAGTTCAATGTGTACTGCAAAGCACTCTCTTCTTTTCACCACCAAAAATTAAGGGTGGATTTTTATTATATTACAGCAATCACACGTCTTCAGCCGTCTTTATGTTGGTTACCCATTGAATGCAAAATGGTCAATGCATTATTGTGGGTGTTTTTGAAGGACTCAGAAGTGGTGAGTGCTATGATCTTTTTCCATCGAATGTTAACGTTTGGAATTATTCTTTTTTTATGGGTTGCAAAAAATAACAATAAACAAATCTGCACTGTAGAATTTTACGAGAGACAAAATTGTGTTTATAAAAGTCTCTTGGCATAAAAATGCAGAGATAATGTGCAGGAAAAGTAGTGAGGACTGGACTTTATTACAGCTCAACAAAGCACAACAAGGTGTCACAAATCAGAGAACAGTGAGGTCCCGTCCCATCCGCCAGAGGAGCAGTAAGAACAATAAATAAGTGCTCTGTATTCCTAAGAGTTGGATAGAGTCATCTCTCTTCCTGTCCTGTTGTCTTCATGACCCAGTTCAGCTGACCGTGCTGTGAGTAAAGCTTAGTTGAGGGCAGAACAATCACAGCGTTTATGGTGCAATGTGGCACTTCACAGCCAATGGGTTCAGTGGAAACAATGGTTCAAGACAAAAAACGGGAAGATTTGATGCTTTCTATGCTATTTTAAAAATGATGTTTTCTGGCTCCTCCCTTCTTTTTGTGACTACGAGGTGGTATCTACGCATGACAATGGCCCACAACATGTTCATGAGGAGAAACATGCTGGAGTTCAGAAAACGATGCTCATTCAAAAACTCATCAAAATACATAACTAAGAAAACAACTGAGGCGTACTGTGTTGGGGGTAAAAGTATTTTCTCTAATATTTGCTGTTTCACGGCCTGTGACGTATGAGTGAACTGCACCCTAATTATGACTCCGGTGTGAACTTTCCCTTACACAAAGCAAGTTCAAGTTAGGAGTCAAGTGATCTGCTATATCGGTATGTTCTGGACTGAAGACAATACACATCATTGTTGTTCTTATGGCTTAAAACATATCTATGGGATGACGGGAGGAAAGTTCACGACAAGTGCAAGACGTCATGAGGGCTTCTGTGACTGTGTTTTATTTATATAAGGGAGAGCAGACTTGGATATGCAATTAGCAAAGTAACATGTTGTATCACTGGCTCTGCTCCTTCTCTGCAAAGAATAAATGGCCTGATGATTTTACAACCGGTGTTGAGTAACAATTGCTCTAACACACTGCTATTGAGGAAAACATGCTCATTATAGATATAGATATTAGAAAAGAGCGACATATTTACATAACTAGCATTAGCTCTTTAATAATATATTAAAAGACTAAGGCCAACGCATACAAAGTATATGTACCTGGAGGAATGGATATTCAGCATTTCTCTGTTGCTTTTCGTTTTTCTGGGTTTGTGTGTTTTTGACTTTTGACATGGTTTCTGTATTTGCAGAGTGTACGCTGTTAATCTATTTGTTTTCGCTTGAAGCATGTTTTTTTCATTTGTATCTCATTTCCATTATTGTTTTGGATTTTCACATGTCTGTTGGAATTGGCATTGTCTCTAAAGCTGCAGCACTTTTCTCCAAATGAAACAGTTTTGGGCTGTTTCATAAAAACAAAAAAAAGTTGAACTCAATTGACACAAAGCTAGAGAAAGAAAGCGAGGAGCAAAGAGCACGAAACAAGGTCAAAGTCACCACCTTCTCTGCAGTTCCTTGATGCGGACCATCATGTTGAGGTGACCCTGGGAATATTGCTCGATCACGTCTCGCACATCATAGGGCTTCCGCGCTTGCTGTGGATCACACACACACAAACACACACACACACGGAGTGAGACAAAAGCCATTGTCAACCATAGCCGCTGTTGCTTGGTCCCCGAAAACATCCCCAAACCCCTTGGGGGCAAAGGGTTCATTGTTAACTCATTGCATGTGTGTGTGTGTGTGTGTGTGTGTGTGTGTGTGTGTGTGTGTGTGTGCACTGACAAGTGCATGGTCATGTAGAAAGCAATCGTATTAGGGCTCTCTCACAGCTTTGTTTAGTGGGACGTGGATACAAGCAGCATCAGAAAGAACCCAGTGAACTCTTTAGGGTATCCTTGGTATACACAGCCTCTGCAGCTGAGATCACTTAGTCCATAATTGAAAACACACAGAGCACTTGGAAACAGTAAGAATATAGGCACCATTTGACAATAACATGAAGCATGAAAATGATGGCTAAAGTATCTCAAACATGATTAGTTTTCTTTTGCACAAAATGTTTTAACCTAATTCTGCTGCGTGAGGCATTGACCTGCTTTGTGTGTGTGTGTTTGTGTGTGCATTTCTGCAAGTGTGTGTTGTTGTGAGTGCAGTACAGTAAGTGAATTTCTACTGTAGCCCCAGAGACAGGTTAGTAGACTTCCCTTGACACTACGCCTGAACTGAAGTGAGCACAAAGACGACATGCAGGTGCAAGTTTCAGGCATTTACACACAAACACACACGTACACACACACACACACGTACACACACGGCGCTGCAGCTGACATATGCCCCGTGGGGCTCCCCCTGCTCATCCTGTATAACCGCAAAAACACTACACACACACACTTCTCTCACTCCCTCTCTCGCTCTCAATTTGTCTCTCTCTTTGTCTCTCCATCTTCCCCCTCTTTTGCTCCCCTTAACTCTGCTGAATACTTTTGCTTACCTGAAATTTCTTCCTGGCCACAAAGTACTGCATTCTGCGAAGGACTTTTACAGCCGACCTCTGGGCATGGGACAACCTGTGACAGAAAGAGAGGCTGGTTTAGTCTCAAGGTAAAAACAGTGATGCTCAGCCTTAGTCTTTAGATGATTCCTTGTCGTGAAAACGTGTCTTGCTTTTGACAAGCTACATTGGAAAAAGGAGGGAAAAAAAGACAAGAAAATCTGCATGCTCCAGTCCCAGTGGCTCTGGCTGCTTTCAATAATCAATGGACAATGTGTGTACCATGCGAGAGCAAAACATGTGGCCCTGACAGGAGAGAGCATGTGTGTGCGCACACACACACACAAGGCTGCACGCACACACACACACAGAGACACGCACACACGCGTATGCATTAATGTACGCATAACTACACAGCAAACATCTAACTGTACGTGTCAACATAGATTAACTGCTGCTTTCTGCCATATCGGTCACAACGACGACTCGGCAACGTGATGCAAAGTGAAACAGAAGGAAAACAGACTCAGTTTGCGTGAAGAGGAGTCCCAAAACACACGTCCCTCGACTCAAAGCAGCACATCTGTGTCAACACAAATGAAAACCCACTGGTATGGAGCAAAACACTGAGACAGAAACCACTGGAAGCAAACAACACACACACACACACACACACACACACTTGCATGCCATACTGACTTTATGGCATGCACTTGTGTTTGTTTTTTCAAGGAGGCTCTCTGGTGCTCATGTGATTTATTTGTCGGGGAAAAAAAACATGTCCTTGGATATGTGACGGCAGCGTGTTTGGACGATGTGTGCTTTGAGTGAAAATAGATAAAGAGAAAATGCGAGTGACTGGATTTCAGTAGTCTGAGTGATTGAAAACGCACAAATACTTTGTGACAGATGGACACACACACACACACACACACACACACACACACACACACACACACACACACACACCAGCAGGCGTGGTTGTCAAATCGTGAATTTTGAGAAAGGCAAACTGTTGTATTGTATCTGTTGTATGGTATCTTCAAAGCTCCAAAGACATCCTACATTTACGGCATGCTAGTATTTATCCTAAATGTTTTATGAACAGAATTCAGAGCATTAATATAGCGGCAAATAAACGACTTGATTTAAAGATTTAATGCCGTAATATCTACCTGTCCACCCACGTGTTTCCCTCCAGGTAAACACTGTTAGTTCTGTCAGCACTGTTGCTCCCCCTGTTAGCCTGTTAGGCTCAGCTGTCGCCATGTTGAGAACCTCGTAGAGGCAATGCTCTGAATTCCGTATTGAGCCCCTTGAAACATATTTTTCAATCTGGAAAATAGGGAGAATTCTAAAAACCAAAGACTGTTTCCTGCATTCTGTTGAATTGTAGTAAACTGCAACAATTATTATTTTACATGTATTTCTCAGTAAATAATATAAAATTCGCCCCTCTGGTGTGAATCTCTGACATTGCTTTTTTAATTGATTAATTGACTCATTCATTCATTTTTTTTGCCCGTTTGAGTGTTTCTTTCTCTTAGTACTCATGGCAGCTTTCCAATGTGTCAGCAGCGGCCGGGAAAGAGCATTTGGTTTAGTAATGTTGTTGTCGGGGTGGAAACAGTAGGGCGTACGTGACAGAAACAGGTTGTGATGACGAAAAGGAAAAAAAGTGTGTCATGCTATGGTAGTAATATGGGAGAACTGTGACCCCGGGAGGTCACTGGGAGAGGGGAAATCCCAGGAAACATTGGGAGGGTTGGAAAGTATGTCTTTAAACAACACATACATAGTTTCAGGGATCCGAAGATCACAGAGTGGATCAGTGTTCACCACCCCTTCAATACTGCCAGTTGCAAGTCCACGACAGTATGTCAGTGTCAATGCATTAGATTGTTGAAAAGCCTGTATTGCTATCCAATAATAGAGAGAGACAAATAATGCAGTTTTATGAGAGCATTTATTCAGATTATGAAGATACAGTGAAAATATCTCCTGTCTGCTGGGTGAGCAGGACTTGCTCCTGTTTGTTTATGCCCGTCTCTCTATCTGTCTTCTATTTCATGTACAGTATGTCTCGAAGACGGGTGACCTTTCCGCCATCTTTTGGTATCAGAGACATTAAAGTTAAACTGGTAAACCGCGGCACAGTGTGTGTAGGAGCAGCCGATCTGCGAAGAGGGGTGGATTAACAGCAAACTGACATGAGACTCAGAAATTAATGGGTAATGTATATAAAGCAACTACTGCATTGCCACTTCTCCATATTGCCTAGAGCATGTGCACGTCATGCGATGGCATTCATAAATCAGAATGCAATGGATGTTTTTGTGTGTGTCAAGTGCTCTTTGCCGTTGCTCTGAGCGTAACTGCAGCTACAGATGAGTTCTCCTCCACTCAAGCGGCCCTCAAACAGGAAATGAATGGCTCCATTCTTATGTCAAAGTCTACGCTTTAGTTGGTTGGAGTGAAGAACTTTTCTCTCAAACTACGTCCCAGTCAAAGGCGACACACCCACATGCACAAACACACGCACGCACACACCCTTGACACACAAACGCCACCCTCCCCCTCCCTGAACAAGGGTCTTTGTGGAGTCAACAAGTCGCTCTTAGGTCTTAATTAGGCAGAGGGATAACAAAAGGGCTTAGCGGACAATGCGTTTACATGGGACCATAAAACATGAGCATCAAAGGCTGTCGTGCTGCTGCCTTCTTTTCCCCCTGCCCTCCATGCGAGGCCTGCCCAAGCTATAGGAGGAAATGCACACAAACAATACCAAACATAAAGAGCATGAGGCCCTATTTTGGGAAAGAAAAAAAAGTCCCCCCGCCCCCCGCCTCCTTGCTCTCGACTGTCGATCAGGATAAGGATGTGTGTGTGTTTTTTTTTGTTGGTCTTTTCTGTGTGAGGTTCGAGCGTAATTGGGAAAGAAAACACATGTAGGAAACAAAAAACATGTGCGGTTTTGATCGTTGTACAACTGTACCCCGCTCTCTCCTCGCCCTCCTCGCCCTCCTCCCGTTTTCCTGCGTTTGACACAAATGCGCACACATGTTCATTGGGGTAAGTGTGATAAAAGAATAACACAAGGGTTATCCTCCCCACCACACCCACCCCCCGGACTCGACTCCATTCATTCTCGCCTCATTTGGCACAAAGAAACTGGAGGAATGTAATTTCTGCATCTCTCTCTCTCTCTGCTGATGCTGCCCTTCAAACACTTGCTGCCTCTGCCTCCCCTCTCTCTGTTCTCTGACACACACAGTGTATCCTGGGGACTTCTCTTGAGTCAGCAAAGCTCAGCTCTCGCCCACGACGCTTTCTACATATTTTCCATTGTCCTGCGCTCTATGATTCATTCCCTATAGGGAAAGGCTGGCTACCTCCTGGCTCTTTTCAACAGACTCGCTATTCTTCATTAGGTCGACTGTAGAAGTCATATAAAAGCTGGAGCTGCTGGAGTCATGAACTGGCCTTGTCCCTTTCTTGAAAAGCTGTGACAGATTTAGCCCCATGGCCTCCCCAATGGCCTCCCCTGGACCCTTCTCCCTTAATAACTTTTCTCTTTTTTCATTTTCCGATGGTCACTTTGGAGATCTCAGAGTTGTCAATGGCAACTCTCCTGCATCCCCCGCCTCCCCTCGGCTCTTTATTTGGCAGGGGACCGTCAAATATCCTGTGCTTCCATGGTGCGCTGCAATAACCTTGGAGTCAGTCAGAAGAGAGCAGCCTTAGACATCAATGTGCTACGGTCTGGGCCAGCAAGACTGCTGGTCTGTGTGTGTGTGTGTGTGTGTATATGTGTGTGTGTGTGTGTGTGTGTGAGAGATAAGCTTTATGACTGGTGCTTTGGTCCATCAAAGAGATGTGCTCCTCTGTTCTCCTCAAAAACAGACATCCCTTTATCATATCTTGGGAGGATAAGATGACTGCATTCTTTCAGGAATGTTTGATCTAAAAGTGATGGCATGCCAGAGGGTGCCGTGGTAAGAATTATAAGTGAGAGACACCATATCATCACAGCCAAGTTCCTTCACTCAATGAGGGTTTTAAATGAATGGGCTTCTGAGCTGTTCTAACGCAACAAACTCTCCCATGTGGAAAAAAAAGTGTTCCGCCTCGTGGGAAATTAAACCAGCACCGGTTTGCATCCGAAACTTCATCTTTCTCAGGCCACCACCTGATTTCACACATGCTGTGTTCACACTTTGAGGTTGTTTTCGTAGAGCCGTCCATTTTCATTGGCAAAGAGCTAAATGTCCTGTTTTTTGTACTTGCATTTCCTCGTGGTCGGCAGACATAAAAAATGCACATCACCGTGTGTTTCCACCCAGATGAACTCACAATTATTTTTTTCTTAGTTACCTATATATATAGCCATTTCTTCCAAATCATTGCAAAGCTGTCACTCATACTGTCTTTCCCTCCTCCATCCTCACATCCTTTCGCCCAGTCACTCTCTGCTTTTCTCTGCCAGTCCGTCTCTTCCTGTGTGTTTCTCGGACTTCTCTTGCTCAACCTCCGATACAATCGTTTTCCTCCTCCCATGCGCCTGCTCCAAGTTGTTTGTCGTGCCGCCCCCTCCAGTTCAATGGCCACTGATCAAGACATGCTGGAGACAATAGCAGCGACTAGGCCACATCAAAGCCCCGGTGCCCATTAGGAGCTGATGACAAAGAGGGAACCGAGGGAGCCAGCCGTGTTTGACGTGTGTGGCCACAGAGACGGAGAGGGAAAAATTCTCTATCACCCCTCAACTTCTGCATTTCTATCACAAAAATACAGTGAAACTACTCTGTGAAGAACAGGACGAAAAGGCGATATACTTGGGATTTTTACCATCGGATACATTGCTTGTCCAAAGTAGCCTTATATAGTGTGATCTCACCCACTGTCGCCACGTGCCTCCAAAGGTACACGTGAATGAAAGAGTTAAAGCTTGTGACATAATCCCACCAATGAAAAAGAACTCCTCTCCAGAGATGGCCGACATCCCCGTGACCTCATATAAAGCCCCGCCCCTGTTTAGCGTTAATGACGCCAAGTCTCACACAACCTGTCATTATTTTTAGAAGAACAGAGGAAAATAAACGTTTTGCCAGGGTATGAAAACCACAAGGAACTACGATCGTGATCTGTAAAATAAAATATACAAAAGAAGTCTAATTGAATGCATTTTAAGGATAACGTTCCCAAGGATTCTTACATACTAGTTTTCTGTAGATGGCAAAGTACTTTATTCTTTTGATTCACTGCAGTTCTTGCCATCAGCAAACTGGGAGCAGTCAAAAAATAATAATTTGGGACAGTGGCCTCCTCCTAGATGATCCCACTAATTCAGGTTCTGAGGGTTATGGTGTAGCCTTAAGAGGAGGATGCGGCCGTTACTATTCTTCAAAGTGAGCCAAATGAGAGAGCTGGAGATTTGGGGTTAATGACCCCCTCTTTGTTGCCTGGCCTTCGTTTAGTCTAAGTGTTTAGCTTGAGGTGTGTCAGTAATTTGGGAATGCATGTTAGTGGGTGTATCAGGGTCAGACTTTTCTTTTCAGAGGGCATTTTTACCCTTAAATCTGTTTGTTTTTTTAGGATGTTTGGTGTCTATTCAGGTCTACTTGTTCCGCTAAGCTGTGTGGCTCAATGGCTATGTCAACCAGTTGGCCGGTCAGTCAACCAGTTGGCCGGTCAGTCAACCAGTTGGCTGGTCAGTCAACCAGTTGGCCGGTCAGTCAACCAGTTGGCCGGTCAGTCAACCAACAACAAGAATCAAGAAAATACAACTTCTTCAACAAAGTTAAACTACAAAGTGCTATCCACAAGTGCTATTTAAGTGCCACTAAAGTGCTACTACGGCGCTACCTTCCTTTATCAAGGTGTAGTCGAAAAAGATGTGTTTTTAGTTTGCGATGGAAGATGTAGAGCCTTTCTGCTGTCCTGATGTCAATGGGGAGCTCATTCCACCATTGAGGAGCCAGGACAGCAAACAGTCGTTTATAAGCATTTTTAGAGTGTCCATGCTTGCACACGCGTTTGTAAATCTATATTCAAGCTGAGCTGACTGACGAGTGGGGAGTAGTAAACCCTGCAAGGGACCACACACACAAATCCACATGCACCAGCATCTAGCATGAATGTTCACTTATATAGACATACATACCAATGCATGGATATCCAACACTTACAATTCCTCCCTGTTTAGACCAACATTCTTGAGGTTCTAGTGTGTGTGTATGTGCGTGTGTGTATGCGCATGCACGTCATGAAGACAGGAGGGCGATTGGGTTTCTCCAGTGCGGGGCAAGGGGGCGAGGGAGAATTTATAATTCATGGCCTAATAGGATTTGTTGCTGTTTAGCAGGATTAGGAATGTTTGAGAAATAATCTATTTATTGCTGCCAGTCAGGGGGTCCCCTCGCCTGGGTGGGGAGTTTTTTGGAGGTTGGTAGTGGTGAGGTGAGGGTCGGAGGAGGGGCTGCACACTGGACCCTTACACTCCCACCCCCTCCCACTCCTTTTCTGGGATAACCCCTTGCACTGAGGCCCCTGAGAATCCAAGCCCACCCCCTCCTCTCAACTCTTAGTCCCGCTACAGCCACTCCATTTTTGGATTCAATTGGCTGTTTCTCTTTCATCGGGCTCTGTTAATCCAATCACATGAGCCCAGTGGTTGGTCATGCCAACACACATGGCTGTTCATGTGTGTTTTTGTGTGTGCCTGTCCGGGGGCAATTAGCACCACCACAACCTCGGGAGGGGGAGCAAGGGCCTGTTGGAGGTGACGGTCACAGAGCTGCCTACATCTTAAACCTGGCCATCGACCCAGCAGGAGGACAGAGAAGGAGAAGAGAAGAGAGAGCGAGGATGGAGAGAAGGGGATGGAGATGGAGGGTGACATGTGGGCCTTCTTGGCTAAGGGGGCTTCCCTTTCATAAGCCAATGGGTTAGATTATAAAACTGTGCTCCTTCTCAAAAGGGCCTTATTCTTTCATTCATGTGTGGTTGGGGCTACAGTGGGGGGCTGACTGACATTAAAGACTGCTGTTTAATTAGGCCTTTCTACAGCGGTCAGCCTTTTTGTTCCTGCTTTAAGCTATGGGAGGCCTGCTTGGCCTCCCTAATGAACGTTGACGATTATAGTGTGTCTGTTTGTGTATGAGAGAAAAAGAGAAGGAGAGGAAAGATGTGCAGTGTATATATATATATATATATATATATATATATATATATATATATATATATATATATATACATATATATATAATACATTATTATTTTAAAGCTTCTCATTGGTGAATATATGATGAATCCCCCTTTTTAAAGCATATTGATTTTCATTCTCCAGAGACCTAGAAAGAGAGTCATCATGGTGACAGTGAGCACTTACAGTACTTCTTCTTTGCAATCCTGAAGCTTAGGGGGCCACCTCTCCAAGCCTTATAGAGGCCATGAGTCTCCGTAAACTAAACAAGCGTTCACTATTTAGACCAGGGTTACACAAATTATCACGATGGGATCACCACTGTTTTGAGTCCCTTTGTCAGGAGAGGAAATGATTTCAGATGAGGGATTTGAGATGAGGGATGCGGCTGACAGGTCTGGCCAAACAACGCTGCAAGCTTCTTTCAAACGGTGGAAAGGGAACCGCTCGGCTGTTAAAGAAAAAAACATCAGTCTCTGTTTATCTCTGCTGTAGTTTAGTTTTCACTAAAAAGACAATCTGTTCAAAATAGGCAAACAAAAATAATAAGAATACCAATAAACACATACCGCCCACCCACTTCTTTCCATACTTGCTCATATTGTAGTCTCAAAGTGCTATAAAGAATGAGAGCGATGGACAGAGAGAGATGAAGTGGTGCAGGGAGTGGTAGTGGTAACAGTAGTACGTTGTAGTGGGAGAGGAGGGATTTATGGCAGCAGAGGAGGCTGAGAAGTTCTCTGCAGACTCGCTTTAACAACTTCCGTTCCTGGTCCACTATGCAATCAGCACACTGCCTCTGTCTCCGGCTGTCCCTGCATGGACGCTCATTAAAGCAGCAGTCCAAACACGCAAGCAAACAGAAAGCTGAGAAACACTGCATTCAGTGTCGTAACTCTCCACTATTGATTTAGTACGAATACAGTAGAGCTATTAAATATGATCATGTTAGTCTTTTCAGGATCATGGTGGGTTTCAGCTTATCCAACTGTGCAACCAGGAGGTAGCAGTCGAGAGTCTCTGGTATAGTCTTGACACTTGAAAGACCTGGACTCAAGTCAGACTAACTTTAGAGAAATGAGGACTTCAAACTTCACGAAAGTCACAGAATCATTCCGTACAGACACTCCTTGAATTTAGATTTTAGGAAAGTACAGAGAAACGTGGGATTGCCTGACTTCATTCTCTGCTCAGGATGCCATTACTTTCCTATAACAGATTGCAAAAAAAGTTGTTGGCTGCTATATTAATGCTCTGAATATTGTATAGAGAACCTTGAACACATCTAGAAAAACCTTCAAATACCACATGATTTAACGCTCAGCATTCAGAGATCTGAAAGGCTTCCAACTGACTTGTGATTTGCTCAGGAAGACTTGATGTGAGACTTGCTGTGACAGGATTTAAGATTTGACTTGGAGTTGTATGGCTTGAGGGGTAACTTGCACTTGCCCCAAAAGACTGCTCAAAATTACTATTATCCAACCTGATCGGCCTCCCTTTGGATTGTACACAAGGGGACATGGTTCAAAAGAAGAGGCCGGTCTCAGAGCTGCATCAGTTATTCCAAAGTGAAATTATTAACACACTTTACACTGTTATTCTTACTTCACACAGCCCAAAATTCATATTTTAAGTATTCCCATGCGTCCAAATGTTTAAATTTGCTCTTTTGGGAATCCAATTCTTGTTATAATCCATATATTTTCATAGCTTCAGTCTCTGTGCTATTTTAAGTGTCTGCTGTTGAAAGCAAAGGCCATGTTGTAAATTTACATTTGTGGCCTTTTTTAATGTATGCTTTTGCTATTTGTTGCAACAGCGCTCCCAATTCCCCAAAAAGGATATTTATTTAAAGTTTCATCATATCTAAACAAAACGAGAGAGCAGTTAGTCTTTTCTTTTTTCAGTCAAGGGTCAACTCTAAATCCTGGAGGGATAAGCTGAGCGCAGGTCGATGTCGTGTAACTGGAACAAATGACAGTTGGTATCAGTTCTTGTTTAGGATCATAGAGACCGAGTGAACAAAATGAGGAACATTGTTACTCCTAAAAGGCTGACTGCAGGCTATGATCCCAGCTCTCCGAGTGTGTGAGCAGCCCAGGTCAGGAACTGCTTCTTGCTTGCTGCTATAGTGGGATCAGATGACGGTACACGGAGAGTTCACCGGCCCAGGAGGAGGTGAAAGAGGATCAGGGGGCTCCAGGGGTGCAGCAAGGTCTACGATTGGTCAAATTGACCCTCCTAATGCTCTCTGGTGAGATGAGATGTGAGAGGGGAGTGTGTCAGGGTGAATTATGGGCCTGTATCACTGCTCCTAAGCTCTCAAAATTATACGCTTTTTTTCTTCTTTTTTTTGGAAACCGCACTATTTTAAGTGTTATTTAAATGCTATTGGACAGCTGTTTCAACAACATTTGAACACTAGTTGCGGCCCTGGGGCAGTGTTGGTGTTTAAAATGTGATTTTACAGTAAAAACATGTGCATGTCCTTTCAGTACTTTGAGTCAGTGTGTATCATGTCTCTCTGTTGTGTGAAAATTACATAACTGGATAATGGGCTGAATCCCCACTCTCGACGTGAAGTTAAAAAACATACCACTTATGACGATATGGAACAAATTGAATATCAAGACATTTTTAACCTCGATATGAATATTATGATATTGACTGTCGTGCAGCCTATAAAACACAACAAGTATAGCATATTACAATGTCCAAAATCTAAGACAATATCTAGTCTCATATCACGGTATTGACAGAATATAATTATATTGGCCACTTTTTTTTTTTCAACGACTTTCTCTTTGAGTGATATATTTTTTTTTAAAGTTCTACCCGAGTGAGCAGCCAAATCTGCTGATGTCCGGATTGCGCTCCAAAAAACATGAAATCTAATTTGAGTGGGAGAACAAACAATAGCCAGAACATTTTGGACAAAGTCGAAAACAGGAGCGCCGGCCAAGCTTCGAAAGAGAACACTGTGAACTGAATGTCCAGTTTATGAGGCCAAACGATAAAACTAAACTCCAAGTCCAAACAAAACGCTGAAGAATGTATATATATAAATGTCATGGTGGAATAATACCTTAATGTAATATAATATGTCAAACAATCCTGCAGATTTAAGGAGTCTCAGCTCAGGGCCAAATGTTGGCACACAAACATGAGACAGACAAATACAGGCTGATGTAATACTACGATGATATAACACGGACCTAATAATAACACAACGACTGCAAGCCAGGGTTTGAAAAATGACTTCCAACCCTACTCCACACTGACAGACAGGAAAAACAGACATGCTGGCTCGGCGCCCGGAGCATTAAATTACTCAATTCAGAGGCATTAATTTGTCATAATAGTAAACTAACTTCAGATCAGTTGATATCTGTCAAGCTTCACCTAACATTGGCGTGATACAACACCGAGCCACTGACAGAAAGATTTAGAAAACAGAAGAAGGAGGAGGGGAAAAAAAAACCCCGCCCAAAATAAGAACAATCATAACGAAGATGAAGATGAGGACGTGTGGGGATTCATCTCGTTCTCAAAGAGCTCGGTTATGAGAGCGGTTATCTGAAAAGAGGCGCTGGGAACGACGGAGGCAAAGCCATAATTGGATGCCTGTCCCCGGCCAATTTTTCAGGGCAAATTATCAACGCATGGGTTGGATTGCTGGAACCACATTGTGGAGGTGGGAACAGTGGGAGCTTTGAGGGGCCAGCGTGACGCTCTAATAGAATCATTTAGCACACTGGGATAACGACAGTGTGTGATGGATGGAGCGAGGGCCCTGCATCTGTTGCTGCTGAGTCACTGCAGAGGTAGGTGGCCTGGCTAAAGGTGCGGGCATCAGGCTCTGTGTGTGTGCGTGTGTATTTTTCTGTATTTGAATTTGCATGTGTGTGTGTGTGCTGACCCTGAAGTGTTTATAAGCACGTCAAAGTGCACAGAGCCTCGTCTATCTCCGAGCGTGTGAGTAAAATGATGACTGGGCATGTTGCTTTTGGAGAGGCCGCTGCGCCTGTGCCATCTTGGCTCGGGACCGCCTCGTGTGCCCCGCCCCTTCTCCCAAAAAACAAACTGTCCATCACGGCTGGCCACCAACCTCCACATTTCCAAACTCAAACAGGCAAAGTAAATATACTTTGGATAAGAATAACTTTAGAAATGTAATGATATCGAGCTTTGCATTTGCTGACACAGGAGGATATACAGGATGGCCACTTCAAAGTTCGAGGTAGTCGAGAAAATTTTAGTAATTAAAAAGATGGACGCAAACATTGTCATTACTGCAGTACAATAAGCGTCTACAGTTTATGTCACGAAGCCACGCTTCTGAAATAAAACCAGTCCAGTTTACTTTTGGAACAGATCATGTTTGGTGAATGGCAGCGGAGGGACCTGGATGGTCATGAACATAATAACTACACACTATGTAGCATTAGTAAAAAAAAAGTAAAGACTTAATTCATCATTTACAAAGCATTGTTCCAACATGAACACTCATTAGTATGCAATTCATAAACACAGTTATAAATGTTTTATTCTTGATTAATAAGAATGAAAACCCAATCATGAAACGCATAATAGTCAAGCTTTTATATTATGATTCATACCAACTTCACTACTATATATATATATATATATATATATATATATATATATATATATATATATATATCGACATATATTCTAATATTACACATTCAACATCTCCTTAAAAGTACAGTTCAAAATCAAAAATACACATTTTCCTGTAGTGAAAGATTGTTTAAAGTATTAGTTGCCTCGTTAATGGCCGTAGAGATGCTTGCCTTCTCTCCAAGATAATATATGGCACATGGCTCAAAGTGCTAAAAGTAATAAAATATACATTTGATAAAGTCAACAACAATATCTCTAGATAATCCACAGACCTTGTTGTGAGCCCTTTCATGAAGGAACTATTTTCTTTCAACCATAGCTCCTACATGAAACTCACACCAAAAACAAGATTGCTAAATAACACTACAGGTAAAAAGAACAATATGCATTTTTTTTATTTCATGGTGAACTGTCCCTTTAAGGATAGAAATTCATTCCATTCCGATGTTTTTAATCATAAACTAGAACTTGCCTCGACCTAAGCCCACTGTGATATTACGCCAATGCACCAAAAAACAAACTAATCACGATCATGTGTAAATATAAGAGCTCAGCAGAGGACCCAGCATGGGACTGGGTGTGTAGGGCCTGAAAGTAGAGGGCTGTATGTGCTATAGTTGGCAGGAAGCCAGACCGAGAGAGAGCACATTTCATACATGAAATCCTCTCCATGCAGGAGGTGAGGTAGCCTGGAGCTGTCGAGAGAGGTTCTGGCCCGCCCCTGCATGGTGCACCCTGCTGCACTATGGGAAACACCTCCACACACAACACACACACAAAAGCTCATATGTGTATCCAACGCTTCTCTCGCAGATAAGGATACACACACACACACAAACACACACACACTCACAAAAAGTTGGCCCTGAATGCATGCACATAGAAACAACGGAGAGAGAGAGAGAGAGAGAGAGAGAAAAGGGTTGGAGAGGAGGGGGGTGCAAGAAAAGGGAAAGAGCGAGAGAAAGGGCAGTGAGAAAGAGTGCAAGATAAAGAGAGTGAAAGAAGGGCTTCGCAAACAAAAGAAAAGTCAGTTACACGCAGGGAGCGCGAAGGGCAGGGAAAAAAAAAAAAGCACTGAAAAAAAAACAAAAATCAGCTAAAGAAAAAAAATAGGGAGGGGGGGGGCAGAGAGGGAAAACAAATCTGCCTTTAGCTTCAGAGTGGGAGGAGTGAGAAGGAGAGGAGGAGGAGGAGGAGGAGGAGGAGGAGGAGGAGGAGGAGGAGGAGGAGGACAGAGAGAGAGAGAATGAAAAAAGAGATATGGAGAGAAAGGGAGAGAGACAGGAGGAGGAGAGTGTCAGGGCTAGGGGTGATTAAGCCCGGGGTCTCCTCTCTGCAGAGACACGTGCGCAGACTTAATCAAGTCGACGCCAGCCAGCCACATTTCCACATTACTCCCTGGCCGCTTGCCTGACAGGTCCGAAAGAGGGAAGGGAAGAGGAGCTCCAAGGAGTCCGCCAGCCCCACACACACACACACACACACACACACATGCACCTCTCCTCCTAATCCTCATCTTCCTCCTCTTCCTCCTCCCCAGCCCCAGGGCCCGGAGCGATGCCAGAACACATGTGAGTTGGGGAGTTGGAGGGAGTGGATGGGTGTAAGTTAGGGAGCAGAGAGAAGCAAAACTACCGACTCTACTAAATGACATGTTAGGAGTCAGTACTACTCCCCGTGAAACATCAGCCTCTCTGCTGCTGCAGAGGAAGTCTGCACGATAACATCTATTTACTTTTGCAAATACTTGAACACCATTAAGACTAAAATAACAAACTGTATCCTATGGAACTATCTCAATACAATATTCAGAAAATAAGCATTTGATATGCGAAGATATATCGAGCAGAGAATGAAGGCGCTCTCCCTCTGTGTGTGTTGTAACTCAAAACGCGAGTGTGTGTTATACATCATTCATACTGCAGTCTTGCAAGGTTTTCATATTTGAGCATAGCTTGAATGAGTGTGATTATGTTTCTGTTTGAGTCACTTACTCACAGGCACGATCACACAAACACTCACACTGAAAATACACAATAACACACCCTAAACCACACTCTCTCAGTTTCATACACTCGTACAGCGTTTCATTCTTGACATCCTCTCTCTCTAATATATATATATATATGCTGTACACCTTCTCTTCCCTCTTTTCTCCTCCACTCCTCCTATTTCACATTCAGGCTTTTTTCTCTCTCCTTGCTGGAGGCCAAGTGGGTCCGGGCCCAAGGTGGGGTATAGCGATGTCATTTAATAAGCAGCTTAACTCCAGCACACACGCCACAAAGAGCGGCCTGCACAGGCATCTACACTACAAGAAATGTCCAACCAAAATTTGTTTTCCCCGCTTCTCCTCCAAATCAGGATGGAATGTACCTGTGAATCTTTCTCTACGGCAACACATATGCACAGCAGACAGCCTAAAATAAGGGGAAATGTACACACACATCTGGCAGTGATGAACAATACAATTCTATTCATGTACAGTATATACTCAGCCTTTGCATTTTTTTTTTTTAGCTCAGTGTTATTTCCCCACAATGAGACCTGCTGACAGCATTTCCAGTAATGGGTCAGCTTCTAATCTCCTGGAGAGAAAGTCCCCGATAGAGATGGAAACAGAGAGACATTCGGTTCCACGCTGCTGTTCCCGAACAACTACAGAGGTGTAATTCCAACGTATCGCCGAAACAAGGGACAGCCTGTGCCCGTCTAATCTGTCTTCAAATGATGCACAGGTGGGTTGCTGATAAGGTTAAGAGGTGTAGATATATAGTGTGCGCCTGAGCATGTGTGTGCGTATGTGTGTGTGTGTGTGCGTGTGTGTGTATCCCCTGGCACCGTATCAAGTACAAAGCTCAATCCTAAACATACGCATGTGTGCGTGCACGCAAACACACAAGGGGGCCTTCAGTGGTCTCCTCTGACCTGTGAGTGAGGGCTAATTAAGTGAAGGGAGATGACAATGAACAAGGGCCTCCCATAGGCCAAGCCATCACTCAGGCCCGTTGTAATGAACACCCACCTACAGGTGTGCTGATCCCTAGACAACGTCACACACGCGCACACAGACACACAAAAACCTCCTTTCACACATAAGGGTGTGTATTCAGGAGATAATTTTTCCCCTTGGGGATTAATAAAGTATATATCTATCTATCGAATGCATGCACACATGTTCGCAATTCATCAGAAGAAGAAAAAAAGTCTGTGTTGACACACTGTGTTGCTTGCGGATATTCTACAACCCACACTGACACACACGCACCTCGAGGACGCACGCACTCACTGACATTTCATAGCGGTGCGGCGGCTCTGTAGCTCCGCTGGTCTTGTTTTGCTGAGGGCTGGCAGTTCATGAGAGAAGAGTCGGCCTGTCAGAGACGGGCATGAACATCTGTCCCCTGGACACCAAGCTCCATCACACAACAATCACACATGACTGGTGTTGTGTGGACTCCAAAAACTAAACTCGCTGCACTCCAATAGCCACATTGCCTTCTTCCAACTTACGGCCCGAGACATCTAAAAGTGTCTTTTTCTATTAGCGAGGTAGTTTCATCTATCATAGACTTGATGAAGGCTCTCATGAAACCAAATAAACCCCGTAGACCAGAATGTTTTCATCTCACATTTCTATTTAGAATAATCCGCTGCATGAATAATGTTTTACCGAAAGCAGCCTTCCTTTATGTCGAAGCACAACTCAAATGTATTCCCCTCACAAATTAGGACCAGGTCTCCCTTGCTGACTCGCCTTTTCCATTTCCAGTGAATGATTAAACTTCACCATTTCATTTCCTAGAAACGTGCCAAGTTGAGTGCCATGGCTGCGCCTGGGGCACAACTCCTGCGTTTTATGGGCTTAATTAACGGACCCTAATTGCTTCTGAAAATAAATAAATAAGGCAGCCGGCGGAGCGCATCCTACTGTTAACAGATTATTTCCTCTGTGAAAACAATAACAGAATGTTCTGTTTTGTTCCCTGAGGGCCAGTTAAAGATGATCCGCCTCAATAATTGTTACAGAAGGTTATTAATGTACAAGTTGGTCCTGCGGAGCCATTTCGAACGAATGATTATAAAGAGAGATTGAGTGGAATGAGCGCTCATTCTGGTCTGAAACGCAATATTTTCCCATGTCACAGTAATCATCCATAAAATTTACCTTGGAAAAACATTACTGAAATGTGAAAGTTTCTCCAACTTCACTTTGGGTTTGAAGCTCGCACAATCCCTATTGGCGCAATCACTATTCTGCGTGTAATGAGAAAGGCCTCCAGCCAAAGCAAAGGCAGCCCGTTTAAAAAGAACATGTTTTCCCTGGTCTTTCTAGCACCGTGACGACAGGAAATGAGTCTCGACATCAAAGTCCGTAGAGGAAGCGAGTCTCTTCCCCTCCTCTGTGTCGAGCTGTCCGCTACACCTGACACGCGCACGTATAAGTGTAGAAACACACCCGCGCTGGCCATTTAGTTTCTCCTCTCGCATGAACTCAAAAGCATGATATCACCCGGTGGCGTGATGGCAGGTTCAGGGCCACAAGGCCTGGGAGAAGAGCCACGGCGAGTTTTATATGGTGGGAGAGTTTGCATTTTGTGGGGGAGGCTCGTCCTGCGGTGGAATGCAAATATTTAGCTTGTCCCTGGTATAAAACGAAAATTACACGGTGCGACACAAGAATACCTGTTTGGCTGCCCAGGTGATCGCCAGCCTGGCGACATCCGCCAGGACGTAAATATAGTAATTACGCCGCAAGCGTCACAGGCACAAAGAGGAGTCAGAAAAAGGAGTCTTATTGGTTGTTACAGGACAATGAGTCATGACTAAAAATGAACCCGTGCTGGGTGCGGGTGACATAACCAATCAGGGAGGCCATGAGAATGTTTCTCCGAGTTTTGGGGTAGACGTAAATATTTGTTGCTCTGTGATAACGAGCGGGGGATTTATTTGAGTAGGAAACACAACAGCCGAGAGTCGGGTCAACGATACAGCTTCAAGGAGAGTAGACTCGGGTTCACGCTCACCAGAAGAAGAAAAAAAAGGCGAGTGTGTTCGTGAAGAGGGGGGAGGGTCCCAGAAGTTCACTGTTACCGTTTTCAGGCAAAACCCCCGGTGACCCCGGTGACCCCGGTGTCACCGAGACGTGCTCACACATCACGCAGTGTCTGCTAATGCAACCTAGCTGTAAGTCAGTGAGAAAGAAAGGCCTCTGGCCATGCAGACGCAAACACCTCCGCTGTTTACACAGCGCGGTCTGACACTGTGTACAGTGACCAGCGGTGAGCCGGGGTTCAGTGAATGACAGTGGGAGAGATGTATGGGGATCCAGTGAGAAAAGAAAAGAAAAAAAAAATAGAGTGAAGAGTTATGGATTGACAGAAACGAGACAGAGAGAGACGGGGAGGGAAGAAGAGAGAGAGTGCCCCCTACAGAGAGGACACAAAACTTTAACTGCTGTGACCTTGACACTGAAAAGAAAGAGACAGAGGGAAAATAAATAAAAGGCAGAAAGAGCTCTGCGTCATGTGTCTGATGCAACGGCAGATGGCTATTACTACATCAACAAGAGTTAAATATATATATTATATATATACTATTTATATCATTCTAATTAAATGGGCATTTGACTGCACAGACACAAGTTATTCCACACTCAAACAGATGAGGGAGGCAATTAATGCAAACTTAAGCCTGCATATTTTATCAAGAAAAGTTACTTCACAACTAGCCAGTATGTGAGGCTTGAGCCGCGCATGTGAAAAGAAAAAAAAACGGTCTCCTCGTATCCACATGTGTCTTCTCCTCATGTGTGCGTCTGCCTATTTATGTGACTTATGTGCGCATGTCTTGGTGTCTCGCTGTGAGCGTGTGTCGGGCTGTGGGAGTGTTTAAATGGATTTTCCAGAGGCCTACAATACCAGTGCCATGTGTGAGAGGTTCTTTCCCTCGTATATTGGCCATGACACCACGTCCCCCGTCCCCCACCCCCGCTGCACAGCATGGCCGCCAGCAGCACCTGCTGCACCACAAACACACCTGCAACGCAGTAAAACCATGGAAACACCCCCCACATGAAAAGGCTTCGCAATAGAGTCAAATACAACATGGCAGAGGCGACCACACGGCTGCTCGGAGACGACTCTGTGCTTTAGAGCAGATCTTTTTGGGGAGATAAAGAAGATGGCAATAATCAGCAAGCGGGTGTGCTACAGTCTATACTCTACTGCAGGAAAAACTAAACTCTGTTTTGGTCTAAAAAACAACAAATTGGCTTTTGGTCAACACACAGCAGCGCTAGCACAGCCTCCCTGCTCCTCTTCCCAGCAGAAATGTTGACCTCAGAGTTTTCTTTATTCTGGACTGTAGTTTTGGAGCTGGCGCTGGTCCTCGTGGAGGACTGTTCTAACTCAATGGAGGTGGAATGACTATTGAAGCAGCTCACTCCCTTTCCTTTTCCCCTTTGTGTGAGCATTTCTTGCTGTAGAAAGAATTCTCACACAAAGGATGAGAGAGAT
This sequence comes from Taurulus bubalis, assembly GCF_910589615.1. Taxonomy (NCBI): domain Eukaryota; kingdom Metazoa; phylum Chordata; class Actinopteri; order Perciformes; family Cottidae; genus Taurulus; species Taurulus bubalis. The sequence goes on along the minus strand of NC_136597.1, from coordinate 21,288,243 downwards.
CCAATCTTTTCAGACCTGCAGGGTCCGATGAGAACTAAGTCAGACAAAATACGGTTGGACATTTTTTTGCTTCTTTTTTTTTTTACTTTGTAGAAGAAAATGTGCAGGACATTACGTTCCCCTACCAGCAGGAGAGGTGTCTTCATGATGCTCACACTGAAAGCCCTCCAAATTAGATTGAGTGTCTTTCCATATCCTCTGTGCTTTCGAGCCTGTCACTTATTGTAGTCCAAGCAATATATACGAATTTTAGAGAGGGTTGACTTCTTTTTTTCTTTAAGGCAAGCAAACTAGTAGTATAGATAACGGTAATGGCTAGTCTAACTCTAACCGGATGCAGACTGTCGTTATTAGCCATTTTTGGTTTGTTTAAAGAAATGCGAAGAAACCAGAATGATTATGTGGAACAAAACTTTTATGGATCACCATAGTATTTGGGATTTGGGGCCACCCAAGTGGCCTCGCGGTTGTACCACGTGCATACCACGTGGCCACAACATCCGTGCTCTAATTCCCTGTTGCATGTCATAACCCTCTCTCTCCCAGCATTTCCTTTCTCTATATCTAACTGTCAAACAATTGCAAAAGAAACTGTATTCATCAGAGTTTATCTAATATTAGAATTGGGAGTTTTTGTTCCAATGTGGGACAAATTGATTATTTAAACTATAATGACCTGTTCAACTTCAAAGTTTGCATGTCTCAAGACACATAGTGAAGCTGCATGACACCACACAGGAAAATATGAAAGCTGTATTGAAAGAAAAGCCACCACTAAACAGGCATTACTGGGGCGCGTGATGGGTTGCTTTCCAATTGAGTCAAACAAATTCTGCGCTTGTTAAAGGTTCAAAACGAATCCGTAACTAATTTCATGGCAAGCAATCCGATAGTTGCTGAGAAATTTCTGTCAAGACCAAAACATCAAAAAATATCCAATCCCTATAGAGCCCGGTAGCTCGCATTACAAGAAACTGATCAGAAATAACACACTGGTTTTAAAAGTAGACTTTTTTCGGTGAACACTACAAGCCTGAGGGCAACTTAACGAATTCAACTTAACAGTCAAATATCATGATGAGTTGCAGTGCTTGCTCACTTTGTTTTGCTTTCATTATGGCTGCTTGCCTACTACATGAGACACTTGGTCCATCCCAGTGCGTGGAGCTCACATCCACACCCTGGTCATGGCTTCATCCTTCGCTTAATACAAGAAACTCACTTGTTTAACTTTGGGCAAGACTAGCAATTGACTAGCTTAATTCATTCCAAGGAAATCCTGTAGCATGGGTCACCCCCAAGACTATTTTTCGGACATTTTTTTCACCCCCAGGACTACTTTTCGGACTACTTTTCGGACAATGTTTTCATTCTTTTCTTTCCTCTTCTTTTCTTTCTTCTTACCGGTCACTCCCCTGCACACTTCATATTGAAACACTCATGCGACTTAACATACACTTTAACTTAAACACACGTGTCACTTTAACATACACTTACATTAACGTTATCTGTTTGTCTGAGCACTTTATCTTAGACTTGATTTAATATCATTGCACTGTTGTTGTCGTTGATTGTTGTTTGTCTCGTCTAACGTCTCATGTCTAATGTATGCACCTTCCGCCTAGAAAAAATACTCATTTGTGTAAACATTCCTGGCAAATAAACATTTTATGATTCTGATTCTGAATATATAATATCGTGCATCTCAGTGTAAAAAGACCTCGGGGCTAAACCCAGCAATGAACCGACCACCGACCACCTCCTCGCGGGGCAGTGAGGTGCTGCCCTCCTCTCAATGCCCCGTGACTAAATAGCTTGTTAACCGCACCCAAACTTCTGACAGCTTTGCTTACGAACACACATGTGCCTCGTAAAAATTAGGCACAAACGAAGGGACGGAAGGAAAAGGAAAGTTGAAAAAAAAAAAAAGAGAGAAAGATACCCCACAGCAGCTGTGATTTATTTTTGGTTCCTTTCTAGAAACGTAAAAGGGAAAGCAAGGGGAAGATAGTGGTTGGGTTCAGTGCTAATGGTCTGATTAATTGTGGATGTTTATTTGAGTTTGTCACACTGACGGGACGGGTGACAGGTGCTGAAAGCCGTTCCAAGTGTGGACACTGAATGATGGTTTGCAGATGATGGTTCTTTTTCCAGAACCCCTGGTACCTGGACCGAGCCCAGTTGGCCGACTGAAGGCAGTGACCAGACTGTTTCTCTCCCTCTGCGTTTATTTTTTTCCTTTCTTTTTCTTTCTGCTTCCCCTTTTCCCTCTCCCTCTATCCGTCCCGCTCCTTCTCTTCCTTCCCCCTCCACCCCAGACTCCCGCTTCATCTTCTTTGAAAGGAGACTCAGAAGCTGGAAAGGAACATATGGACTTAGGGGGAAAAAAAGAAGCTTGTTGTAGGGCTTTGGCCTCAGTAATATGATACAATCATACCCCGTGTCAGTGATAAATACTGTAGGAACAACTGCTGTCATGTGTTTCTTTCACCAGGGAGAGAAGAGAAAAATATATTCCCACCTTTTCAGTATGTGTAATGTGTACCATAATAGTGTGTGTGTGCCAAGGCTTCCCAGAGCTCTGCAGGTCCTCCATTAAGACCAGTCAGTCAGCCAGTTGGTCATTAGGAGCCGAGTTGTCACTATCGGGCTTGAAGGTCATTCATCACCTAACAGGCCCACAAGAAAGGGACAGAGGAGCTCCCTCTCTGCCAGACACTCTCTCTCTCTTTCTCTCTTTCTCTCTCTCTCTTTCTCTCTCTCTCTCTCTCACACACACACACACACAAGAGGCACCAGGAGGTTTGGTACAGGAAGCAAGGCAACTTGAGATGTATGCATGGAGAAGACATGACACACACACACACACACACACAGACACACACACACACACACACACACACACACACACACACACACGCTAATTCAGGTTTCTTTTCTCCCTCTCTCTGAAGTGCACTAGCATGTTGCAGGTTCTGTCCCATCCGTGTGATTTTTTTTCTTTATGCACGTAACATTATTTGCCAGGCTCATCAGTGGAGGGAGCTGGTACAAAGAACAAGGTTAATATCCAATATCACCACGCTGCTCAGGGAACCTTTTTATGATAATTCATCACATATGACGGCACATTTCTGCTTTAAATACAATTGAACGGTTTAATTTGCCTGCCAGTCAAGTCCTTGTCAACTGTAGCAACTGAAGAAAGCAGAAAAAGTTGCAACTAGTGCTGAAAAAATTATTCCTTAATTCTCAAACTCAGAGAAAAACAAACCTGCATGTGCGCGTATAAGTGTGCTGTGTGAGTTCATGGCAGTGGAAAGGCTCCATGTTTCGGCCTGCGACCCTTTTAACCTGCCGTTCCAATGGCTTTTACAGTATCAGCCGAATCTTCGCCATAGCCCACTTCTATCTGAGCTCCAATTCAAGACAAAACACCTTCATCCACTTCCTTTTCATTGCGGTTGATTGTGAAACTTTGGCAGAAACGGAACATAATATCAGTTTGAAATTTCCTTATGGGGCTGGTGGGAGCTGAGATCTGAACCGAATATCACAAGTCCCTGATTTAATCTCATAATAGTCGGCTTTAATGTCCAAATGCAAGACATATGTGGCTCCACTTTGGTTCGCTCACTCGGGCCACGTAGTACAATCTCCCAGGGCAAGACCCAGGAAAGGGAATTCGCATTGGAACTGAAGCGTTCATGCTAGTTTGGTTTGATGCTAATTAGCCGGGACTTTATAAGCACCCTTTGGTTAGTAGATTTAGAGGCACTGTTATAGAACATGAGCATTTAGAGGAATCTATCTTTCATAAACGCTTGGACGTGAGATGACAAACAAGCATGAAAAAATGGAGATTTAAATAATTCATGAAGATGTTACATTAATATACAATAGTTCTAATATAGATTTTATAATAATATAGTATTCACACAGTGGATACAAACATTACTGAAATGTGACGTTGGGCTTCATCCAACCGAACTCTGAACCGCTATAAAATAAACACAGACCCCCACGCATAGTGCATCTCTCCCACTTTGTCTTTCTATGTCCCCTAGAAATTGATTTCTCACTCTCACTCACACTCACACACACACACACACACACACACACACACACACACACACACACACACACACACACACACACACAGGGCTGTAGCCGCAGTGGGAGTGTTGTGACTGAGATAGGAAGAGCAGGGATTTGTTTAAAGCAACAAACCCAGGGGAGCCTCCGTTGATATGGCCGATGATATGGATCCCTCTCTCTCCGTCTGTTGCCATGGGGCCCTCGGTGCACTTTCCTCTGCCGTTGTCACATCTCCTGCTGAGACTATTTTTCACATCTTAATTCCAACAGCAACGCCTCATGTCTTTTTCTTTGCAGTTGTCTTTGCGGTCACATTGAAGCTCACAGAGAACTGTGCAAAAAAAAAAGTACATTCTTGCACTATTATTGAATGCTTATAACAATATTATATATACTTTTTATTTGTGTAATATCTTAAGTGCAAAGCAGCCACTGTTGTGAGCAATTGTGTTTACCATGCTGTAAAGATTATTAGAGTATCAGATTGCCACTTATTTCTTACAAGAAGAAGAATGAAAACAGTGCGTTGAGCCTTTTCTGGCAGACTATGAAAGTCAGACTGTATTGCATGCCTTCATCACTTCCAGCCTGTAATGCTCTCTTTTGTGGTCTTAGCTAAATAAGGCTTATATAAATAAAGCTTATTTTGAAAATTAAACGGCACATATGCTCGCCAAGTCGGGAAGGAAAGCAACAATTTCTTCCTTTCACTGCCAGCCTGTTTGTCTTCGAACAGACTTTAAGATCTGCCACTTGTCAGATTAGCACCTGCTTGTATTTTGAATCCGCTTGTAAGGTTTTCTCCTTTAAGATCCCTCTGCTCCTGTGATACTGGCCTGTAAGTTGTTGATTGCTCATGTCCCCAATTGTTTCGTCACACATGCACATTGGTTTGCAATTTCACATAAAACAGGGTTCATACACAGTTTGACCAATGGATTTCCATGACTTTTCCATGACTTTAAACCAAATTTCCATGACCAAACATTTTGTGAAATCTCAGTGTAAACATGAAAAAGTGAGAAAATGTAGTATTTAAACTAACAATCACAATTCCACAGCATACAGTAAACCTTAAATGACACAAATGAATGAGAGACAATAGTTTGATTAAAAGAATAAACATTTATATAGATGCCTGTATGTATGCCTGCTTATATTTTGAGCGTCTTTCTTTTAAAAGCATATTAATTATTCCAAACTCAGCGTAAATGAACGTCATGAACATATTTCCATGACTTTTACAAAACCTTTGGGTTTTTATTTTTTTCAAGGACTTTTCCAGTCCTGGAAATAACTATTTTAAAATTCCATGACTTTTACAGGTTTTCCATCACCGTAAGAACCCTGATAAAACATGCAATGTTGATTAAGGTTGATTTGATGTTCCTTTAATACAATGTAGAGATTACACCGTGACTCCTTTCCCATTTGATTTTTTTGTGGATGTAGTTTGCACCCCTGGGGGTACGTGAAGGCACTCCAGGGGGTATGAGAGATTTAAAAATATACATATATATTAAATTAGCATCCATTATAAATAATATAATAATTAAATTATAATTATATTCAATAAAGTTAATAAACTGAATTGTATATATTCGTTTTTAAATCAGACACTAATGGCACAGTGCTGTGTATTACATCTTTTTTTTCAACCAAAATTGCTTCTCATCTGAAAAAAAATATTTCACAGAGGGTACATCACTGAAAAAAGGTTGAGAACCACTGATCTAATTAACCTTGAAAAACGATACCAAGCAGGTTGTGTGTCGCCGTACTGTAAAAAGATCTTCTGCAGTGTCACGGAATAACCGGGTCGGTGTGTCATTGCCTCCTCGCAGAGAGGATTATCCAGTGATAACAATCTGGCACGGTCGCAGCCAGCGACGATCCCCTTGACCTAACTGCGTGGTTTTGTGCAGCGTGTGACCGGATGGATTCCTCTCTGTCCCCACAACGGGGATGGGACAGAAAGCGGTATGGGAATGAGGAGGGGAAGTGGGGATTTCGGGTCCACATCCACTGCTTCCACCTCAATGGCTGTGGGAGAGTTATTGTAGCTACTAACTGGAGCTGCTATCAGCGCTGGTTGGAACTGGTTCGGGATCGTCTACAATAACACTGGTGGCAGTATTGACTGCAGCAATGCCACCGACGATGATGAGGATCGCATTGAATATGAGAATATCCAAGATGAAGATAATCAGGGTTAAGATAAGGCTTCATATCAGTGCGTTCCCAACCTAAAATCCACAATATATTGAGATGTAGGTAGCTGACACTGAAACAGCCTGAAGTAGAACTACATTATTTGTTATTTTGAATATTTAAAACGGATTATCCAGCAGCAGAAATACAGTTTATTCATCATCTCTCCATGAAATGGAAAACATTCCTCATATTGATAATATTACAATATTATAATCATTATATAATTAGACGCAAGAACTAAGACAATGATTACGAAGCATTCCTTTTTGAGCACTACTCCTTGGAGAGGAGGCACATCCTGGATTAAGCTTCTCTCACACACACTCACACACATTTACACAAAAACACACTGGACTACAGATGCCCCTTCCTCTGGAGTGGGCAGCCTGTCTGTCACTCAAAATCCACCGAGCTGGAGAAAAGACTTTCGTAAAAGGATCTGGTCTCATGACGAACAGGACAGCTTTGAACTGGCAGCCAAGAGTCACCGGCTGCACTTCCTGCCTCTGTGCATGTGTTTTGTTAGGTGCTTTTTCTAATTATACTTTGTGTAAACCTCTGTAGTACACTGTGCGGTGCATGTGTGCATGTGCGTCAACACATGTCTGTGTACATTCTGGTTTTGCAGGAAGGTTCACATGAGGCTGACGAGGCCCTCCGATGCCAGTGTGTCTGAATGGAAAACCCCAACACAATGGGACCGCGGCCGGGGACTTCACACTGGCCATCCGCCACCACTAACAGACCGATGAGTGTGTGTGTTTGTGTGTGTTATGGAAGAAAACTGATCTTACTGTCAACCTGCAGCAGACTTAAATATTTGTTTCTGTATATTCCTCTTTGATGAATACAAACAATGTCGTTGCCCAGTTAAAAAACAATTTAACATAAAAGAGATACACTTTGTTCAACAAATGTGAGAAAAATGTTGGCTAACAGATGGGACTGACAGGGAAACATTCTGCCAGGTTATCTGGATTAATGCTAAATAACTTAGTCAAGATAGTTTGAAGTTTTCTTTAATACAACACAAGGTTTATTGAGAAAAGTATGGTCCATTTAGAGTAAAATAGGCCATAAAACAGGATAAGCTTTAGGGCGGGCTTACTGTGATTGACAAGGCGCTGGCGCTACCAGAGTTGTGTATTGCACATTCCTAATGTGGTAACCTCCATTCATTTGCATAAAAAAAACTAAACATCGGCCAGCTCTGACCAGCTAACCGGCTCTGCTCTCTAGACTTGTGCAATTGCTTCAGATTTTCTTCATTTTTAAGCTGTTTTTGTGGATTTGAAGCTTGTTATGGTTAAACGTTGTGTAATAGTGATACTAGTTGCAGAGTGGGGCGGGACTTAGCAAAAGGGTCAATTGTTGAATGAGATTTGCATCATATTGCTTTATTGTGGTTACCATTTAGGAGGTTCACAAGTATATGCAAATAACAACTGACACAATGTGTGCATTGACAATAAACAGCCCCAACTGCAGCAAACATGAAGACGATAAAATGGCGGGGACTTACATGTGAAACAGTTGTACAATGAATTCCCCTCTGAACAGATGGCGTCAATATGGTATGTCCCAGTATCACAGCACCAACTGTGCGTGAGATGGGCAATGTGCTGTTTGAGCTTGAACATCAATGGCGTATATAGTGTGTGTGTGTGTGTGTGTATGTGTGTGTTATGATCATGTGATGTCAGTGTGTGTGTGTGTGTGTGTGTGTGTGTGTGTGTGTGTGTGTGTGTGTGTGTGTGTGTGTGCCTGCCTGCCTGCCTATCACAGGACACCTGCAGTGATGATGATAGGATCAGATCCCTTGTTGGGACCCTGGTGAGTGAGTGTGTGTGTGTGTGTGTGTGTGCGCGCGCGGTATATTCAGCTTAACAGATGTTCTCTGTCTATCTGTCCATCTCATCAGGTTGTAAAGCAGCAAAAATGTGCTAGTTTCAACTCATCCCCACTTGGGTTGTAATGCTGCCGCCTGTTACTGTAACCGTAAGTCAGCTTCAGCTAAAGTAAACAGCAGTGCCCTGTCCTGCCTCAAGGATTCATAGCCAGGCGCCACAGGGAATGAAAAAGAACACAACTGCAGCTGCCTATGTGTTGCAATAAACTATATGAACCGATGCTGTAAAGAAATGGAATAACATTTTAGTACGTAGGCTCATTAATGTAAACATATGCTGAACAAATGGAATGCGTTCTAGATGAACAATCTGAGTGAAACGAGTGTTACGATGCTCTTGATTTGATGCAGGTTAATCTCATACTGTGCACTCAAAATACCTAAAGAATGCACTGTAACTAAATGACTAAATAACTAGAAAGGTCTACTTAGTAGAGTGCAGATCTCTTCCAGGTGTGTCTGCAAACACCACTGCTGTAATGCTTGATCGGCTAACCCCCTGTTTATTTAGGCTTCAAGTCTACTTTTTTTGGACAATAAAAAGTCATGGAATAATTGCGTCTGTGGCGGCAGAGCGGCGGCAGAGCAGTGGCGATGCATTCAACTGTGCGTGTAGTTACGTTAGCTGTTAGCTGATAGCTGATAGCTGATAGCCAAACACACACCCTCCAATACAACACAAGTGAGCAGTAGCTGCGGGTTCTGCGATGCGACTGAGCCGTGTCATCAGTAGTGGCTCCTACTGGCTGTGGGGGGTGGTGGTTAAGAATAGTGAGTGAGGAGTCAGCAGGCAGCCAATGGCAGTATAAAGCAGGCAATAAAAAGGTGTTTGAGTAAGTGTGAGTCACTGCAACCAAGAGAGGTTATTGAGCATGCAGCTATAACTGACCACCCAAAATACCCTGCATGTGTGTTGCAGCCAAAAGCAGGATTCGCCGTGGACAGACACAGAGGCACACACTCAGTCACGCACGCACACGTGAGAGCAATTGCGTGATTCTCCAGCCGGCGATAATGAACACCCATACAGTACGCATCCCATATTGGCAAAAGCAAGATTTTCCAGAGTCACGCCATCCCGCCAAAAGGCTATTCGGACTGTGTGTGCTGTGTTAGCAACACAACGGTAGCCTAGATGCTACGGAGGCGTGGCTAAAATCCCAGAAAAGGCATAATTTGGGCGGGGGGGAAAGTGAATGAGTAACACTTTCCCTCCTCCAGGCAAGGTGCTTTGCCCGCAGCTGCTCCAGTGGAGTAAAGCACGGTGGCAAGATGTGTAACTGCTGCGGTTGTACTGGGCAGCTTCCTGAGTGTGAATGTGTGTCACTGAATGAATGAGAAGAGCACATGTTCCCAATAACGGGCCTTGGGTAGAGAGGAAAAACAACACCGTCTTGGATATTATTATACTATGAAAACAAAAATTGAGTACAAACCGGTTAAAGTTAAGTTTCCATTCTTTTCTTTTTTTCCCTTCATCTAACTAATGCAACCAGAGCCGTAATCAAAAACGCTTTGATATAATAATAATAATGATGAGGATCGTGACTCACATGGATCGCTGTCTCTGGCTCCCAGCTGTTTGTGCGTGCATGGGTGTGTGTACATATTTGAGTGTGTGTGTTCATGTGTGTAAGTGTGTGTGCCTATTATGGCTGGTACTATTTGCCTCCCTGTTTTCCTCCCTTCCAAAAAGATTAATCACCCAGATGTTTCCTTGTTTTGCTGTTGGCTCTTTCTCACATTATATATCAAACAGAAACATCTCTCCCTCTCTCTCTCTTGCTTAACTTCCCTGCCTCCCTCTCTCGCCCATCAGGCAATGTGTTTTTTGTTAATGGCCTTGCAGTGAGCGAAGGCGCACCAACATGAGTAGGATTTCTTTTCCACTTGCAGTTTGATTTCAAACAGACACATCTAATTAAATTACAGAGCGTTTGGAAAGATTTGTCCTTTTCAAGAAGTTGGAGTGCGGAGCAGAACGACAGCTTGACTTCTTTACTGTTTGTCCTTTTATTTTTGCAAAAACAAGCGCTAATCTCAAGTGTCTGGTTCACAGGTGTCTGATATGTGAAGATAATGGCTTTGGCAGCTGCAAGATGAATCACAGTTGCATACAAACAAACACACCCTTGGACTTCTGTTCCCACATTGGCATGCATTCCCTAGCCCCTCCCACAAAACATCGTAAAGGATACTTACGTCCCCACATGTACAGTTAAAGTGTTTACTGGTTGCTGCAATCATTATTCCTGTTCTTACTGGTAGCTCTTCCTAATAAGAAAAACAGGACAACATCCAAAATGCATTCTTAAGTTAAGTGGAAGCTAATATGAGGATTTATCAATCTCAGTGAGACAAATCAAGTCAAATTTTTTGTCATGGCAGCAGTGTGTGTGTGTGTGTGTGTGTGTGTGTGTGTGTGTGTGTGTGTGTGTGTGTTAATGATTTTGTGGCACAGCAGCAGCCCTCCATGTGACTACCGCTGGAGTCAGTGAAGAAACACCCTTTCCCTGGGCAACACAAAGAGGGACGTTTTGCTAAAAGACTGTAATTTCGGATGATTTCTTGGCTCAGACTCACTGCGTGGTTCTTGTGCAGGTCATTGCAATCCCGTGTGCGCACCTGCAAACCATGCAATTGCGGCAACTATGTAATTGCCAAGGACAACCTGGCGCACGTGCCTCTCAAAAGTTGAAACATCACGGTTTGAGGCCCAGTACCCATGTGACTCCTTGCTGATGATTGGGTCAAAAAAACACACATGTGCTGTAAAATAGTAGCATGCATTCAATATGAAAGCTTTAACAGACATCAAGTGCATCTTTTCCTCCATTCGTCAACTTCAAGCGTGGCCTTCCTGATTTGGTGCAGGGACAATTATGAGCCCTTAACTCAGGCTACTGAAAAATTAACTTTGCCTTTAGAATGCACTTTGAGGCAAAACAAGGACTATTTGTTGTCCTCCTATTTCAGTGTATATACTCACTTTCAAGGTCTCCAACTCAATTTGGTCCCCACAAAGATTACACAACAGCTCACTCACACTCACACACACACACACACACACACACACACACACACACACACACACACACACACACACACACACACACACAGGTATAACTCAATCCTGTAATGCAGTCCTGACCCCTTGACACGTAGGCCACCATGTAACCCTAGCCAAACCTATGCCAGCACACTTCATAAGACACACACACACACACACACACACGTACAAAGACACACACAGTATCTCTGCTTGTTGGCGTGCAGCATATGCAAGGCTGGTGCTGTGAATTGAACAGCCTACTTTCCTATACAGCCACCGGCCATATGGTGGCCAGGGGCTGGCCTTGGTAATTGATGGTATCTGTCGGTCTGTCCATGGAGAGGGGCCCTGGGGCCCCGAGATGGCCGACCTAAAACATACACAGATCCAGAATGAGGGGGGGTTTAGTGAGGGGGAGATGCTAGTGTTTCAGCCCTCCTCTCCTATTCATCCATTCATCTATACAAAGAGTTAACTCCCCCAACTCCCACACTGCACACCACAATTGTACTCAGGCCTGCTGATAAAGCTCTCTCTCTCGTTCTCTCTCACTCTCTCTTTCTCCCTGCCTCTCCCTCTCTCTCCCTCCCAGTGGGCTAGGGTGATGGGCTTCATAGCCCCCTGGCTTGGGTCTGGCTTCCTGGTTCTGCCCATCAAACCGTCACCCTGCTGCTGCTAAGTTAACCCCCCGAATGAGCTCTCTGATTGGGGCACAGCCAGCCAGATGGCACCCACTGGATGGGGATCACTGGGTACTGGGGCCAGATTGAGACTGGGAGAAAAATACGACACTGGCAAGACTTCATGGGAGTCAGGGCACTAGGCTAGTTTAGACCCTCTAACTTATGGATGATTTAACCATTGATACACCTTGTGTCAAATGTTGGTCTATCCATTACAAAATGGAAAAAGAAAACAACAAAAAATAACAAAAATGAAGAGAAGTCTGAGGAGATACAGATATGTGTTCTGTATTTGTGTCATGATAATGATATAAATAAGGCCATAGTCAAGGCCATCTTAGCACTTGTGGCTCTCTTTGTGGTTGTGAGCATTAGATATTTGGTGTTTTTGATTATTTACATGATTTTGACAACAGAGACATGTACGTGTAACTACTCACCAACGACAAAACCAACCTTCATAAATGCACAGAAGAGGTTCATATACAATTTAACGAGGGTGTCTTTTTTTCATTTCTCCCCTATTCTCTATCTATGTGGAATCTATTAGTACGTCAGTCTGCTTCATGTTAAGCAGAGTTGTTAAAAGAACAGCAGCCGGAGAAACACCATGAGTCAGTGGGAAAAAGAGTCACACACATGCAAAAACATATATCTATATATACATATACATATATATATACACATACAATTCTATGCACGTTCTTTTTCTCAGGGTCTGATGACCCTTACACATATGTGTGTGAGTTTTTCCACGGCGGTGTTCACTACACACCACCTCCCCATCACCCGGGGTGAAGTAGAGGTACACAGGATGGGATGAGTGTGAAAGCGTGGGAGAGAGAGGAGAGAAGCTGGGCTTGTTCCCACAGGCCTGACTCACAACAAAGACCTCTGCGCCGGGGCATGGCACCCTGGCGGGCGGAGCACAAAAACACATGAATACAAATACATACAACAAGACATGTGCGCACGCACATCAAACATCATTGTGCAAACAATATACAATACAGCCAGATATAGATGTTTGCGCTTTAAGAAAAAGAGAAAAGTTGCCCAAACTAACTTATTCTTGATGTCACATTTTAAAAATACCTTTTCTGCGTCTGTTCTTCCCATGTCAACCACATCCACACACACATAAATCCGTCTCACACTTCAGATGCTCTGAGCGTTTTACGACCGCGAGAACATCGGGACGTTTGGTGCACTTGGACATGAACTTTTTTTTTTTTTAGGATCCCGGTCGTGAACTTGAACGTCAAAAGCATCGAGGGTGGGTCTCCCATGGAAAAGACAGCCGCGCATGACGCAACGTCTCAGTCCATCTAGGAAAACAAACATCAATGGATGATGCATGAGAGGATGAACTAAAATCTAGAATGTGGTAAGCTAAAAGCCAGATGACACTCGCTTTAATGTCGGAGCAGTTTGTTCCTGTTTCAACACCATTGTACTGGCGAAAAACGCTTCATTTATCATTTCCATACCTCTTTGCTGAGTCTATATTAACACTTAGCTAGAAGAAAATGTGGAGATTTGAGGTTGTTATTGGGCACTATAGTAATATAAAATGGCCATATCAAATCGAGGGGATCATTTTTAGAGATGCAAGGTATTATAGGCTATATAATAACTGTACAGTATTAATGTTTTAAATATAAAAAATGTTGATGTCAAGTACTAACAAGCCCTAGAATATACAGCACCAATGCCACCATTACTTACATTTTATATAAATATATAATAGATTAAATATACATACAATATACTACTTCTGTACCACTGAACCCGACAGGTGTTTACAATGTTCCATCCATTTGTTCTAATATGGAGGTCACCTGTTGACTGACCCTGCACAAAGAGGCCCTTGAGATAGTAATTGTTACAATGACAAGGAGAAAATCCACAAAGAACTCGCCAGCCACGGCACGGCTTTATGAAAGTCTGGGCCGACTTCAATTCTAATTCTAATTTTGTGTTAATCTGATATGGTACGTGTGGCAGCCGACACACGCAGCACAGACAAACGGTCTCCTGTGTTTCCATATGGCACCGCACCGATTCCCTTTCCGTCATTCTCCCTTGTATTTTGTTCTGCCTCTAAGAGCTCCTGCCCCCCCACCTCCAATGTCTTTCTCTGTACGTTACAGGTCTGTCTCTGCCTCGGCAAACAAAGATGACTATAGTGAATGGCTTCTTGGCTCAATGGCTGCTCTTATCTGCAGTATGCGGACCACGGGATGGCAGCAGCACATGTGCCGATGACAGCCTCACATTGGACAGACTCTGGCACCGTACAATACCTCCCACTGTACACCTGTCCTCCCGCTTTGAGGTCCACGAGGTCTGGGCTAATCCACAACAAAAAGAAACGGTGATGCTCTTTTCGGAATCTGTGGCTTTCTGTGTTTTAGCGCCACTGACCTTGGAGGTGTCAGGGGGAACATCAGCCACCTGCCCACACCCACCAACTGAGCCCCTGTCTTTGTTGAGCCACTGTTTGCCCTGAACGGCCCCTGGGTCAGACCTGTTTGCTCTCTGGGATGGAGAGAGCGATAAAGGGATGGAGGGATGGAGAGAGATGGAGATGGCGAGGAGGCTCTTCATTTGTATAAGGTCTCTGGCACCATTCAGGCCTACGGGCTTTGACAAATGAAGGCAATAAAAGGGCGAGGCCTGGCAGGGGCTCAATTAACCACTAGTGGGGCAGGAGAAGAGGGGGACACGGACCAGGACCCTCGCCTCTATAGAGAAGGAACAAGTGAACTGCAGGGAGGGGGAGGTCTAGCAATTTGTTCAGCTGTCTGTCTGTCTGTCTGCATGTCTGTCTGTCAGGGCATCTTTCCATCCATCATTCTGGAGGTATTGACTTAGCTTTTACACTTGAGGGGCAACTTGAACTTGTCATACAGTGTCCTCGCAGTCCCAGATGGAGAGAAAGGCAAATAGCTTTAAGAACAAAGAAGCAGGAACACCGAGTGCACGAGCTTTGGGCCACTAGTTATGCTCCTGAAACTCTGTGTGCCTGTGTCTAATGATGTAGCGTGAGTCTGCAAAAGGGCGAGGCGCGACTTGGCACCGCACCATGAATGCCAAAGAAGAAATCCTCTTGACAAAATGTCCACCCCAGAAAAATCTCTCATTCAATCCCAACACTACTTCAGCCAAGCGTACATCAATATGGCGCTTATGCTAGTGCAAACACACTGTAACTTATGCAGAGCCAAAAAGCCAACAGTGCTTATTTAGGGGACAAGTTCACAATCCCTGTAGCGCTGCTATCCATTCCCAATGACAGTCATTTGTGTACCTTACACTCTCAGCACCAGCTAGCTACCTCCATTCACATTCAAATTGAAACCCAGTGGAGGACAATGGTCGGGGATTCGCTGAGAGCAATTAGTAGTGGACTCCTCCAGTGTCTGGTCCAAAGACTTTTAGCCCTGTGGTTCCATCATGCAGAGGCATTGACCCCTTTCAGATGCACGAAAGGAGGAAGAGAAAGAGGATGGCAGGAAAAAAAAGGGGGCTGCCTAGCGACGCCGAAATGAGAGGAGGGGAGTGGATTGGCAGAGTTGGGATTATGTGTTGGTTTTCCTCTCCCGACTTTACACTAAGAGACAAGAGCTGGAGTGTGATGGAGGGGTGCATGGGTGTTGTGTCAACAGGGAACGCAATGAAGACGATATTATTCTTAAGACGATCAAGCCACACTTACAGTGACCGGCATGGGCAAATAACTGAGCAACACAAATCTTTAAAAGCTCTCGAGAAAATTAAAACCAGACAGGTGAAACGGATATATATCATCTTTTAAAACCGCTACTAGGACCCTGCATTTTTTCACAGCCATGCATCAAGCCATGGTTCTACTCACTGTACGTGTTTCATGAATCAGGAGTTTAAAAAACTTTTTCGTTTTTTGTTTCAGAAACGTAAAGCGTAAAGATTCTCTAAATTCAAAAAAATGCTGACAGACAGAAGGTCGCAACTGGCAGAACAAAGGTTGTTTCATGTGGCAAATTCTTTTTGATGCCGGGGCTCAGCCGCACCACAGCCTATCCACTTCCTGTGTAAGAGAAGTTTGCAAAGGTGCTGTAACGTGCTTATATCTACAGCTGGCTGACACACACATACACAGGCATAGAACAAACACCTCACAGACTATGAGCACATGCTCAGCCAAGACCGAACAGTGAGATGTGCGCACACAAACAGAAACCCACCACATCCAAGACGCAGCTGTCTTTTTCACATATGCTGTGGAGTGAGAAAAGGAGAGGAAAAATAAACAACGCGACAATGCGAGAGAAGACAGAACGGGATAGCAAAATAAAGCCAGAAAGTAGAAAATCGGTATAAAAGTTGAGAAACAATGGCAGACTGATGCGAGGTGTCAAACTAAAACAGCTGCAAACAGCCACCTGTGGATGTCAGTGGGTACACTTTATCGCTCGCCGCTCACCTTCACCTGACGGCTCGAGACAGGAGCTGATCGAAGGAGTGCGACAGCTCACTGAACATTGCACGGTACTCTAATCTACCCCATCACAAAGGAAGGCTAATTAGTTTGCATCTTAAGTGAGTAGATCACCACAACGGACACCGCAACCATCTATGTGTCATCTTAAAATGTTGATCAAATGAAAAACACCCTTTTAACCCTTTAAAATCACATCCCCATGCATGTAGTACACCTTTTTAACAATATATCCCCCCAAAAATAACAATAAATCAATTTCTTCAGAATTTTGTATAAAAATGAAATTCATAAGCTAGAACCGCCCAATTTCAAACAGTAATATCATGACATCCATCCTTCAATCTTAAACGTTCAGTGGCAAGAGGTGTGTATCGAGCCACAGCCCTTTGGAGCTCCTACAGTCTAAGCCCGCCCCCCTTCTAGCTGCCCAATCAAACGCGAAGGATTTGACTTAAATCCCTCATGTAACTCTACATATTCTGAATAATCTGTTTCACTGGGGAAAACTCAAGAGTACAGAAGCTAAAGCTGCTCTAGCTTGCTTTTCACTTGGACTTTAAAGGGGACATATCGCTCTCATTTTTGGATTCATACTTATATTTGTGGTTTCTACTAGATTGTAGTTGCATGCTTTAATGGTCACGAATTACAATATTTTTGTAGTACTGTGATTCTAAATGTACCTGAATTCAACATCTGTCCCTTTCAGCCCTCTGTCCGATAAAGCTCAATCTGCTCTGATTGGCTAGCAAGAAAGATATGCATACTTCTTCATGATATGTCCCCTTTAAAACCCTGCATGTGTACCTGTGAGGGGGAAGCTGACATAAGCCCCTGCTGGGCACCCAAATGATGTGACTGTAAATGTTTCCACCCTCTGACTGACGGCAGCTCCGCCCTGTCCTCAGACGGATGTGGAATGTTTGCACAGTTTGAGCGGCGGTGCTGACCTGAGACCCGAGCACTGGCGTTTAATCTGTTCTGAAACCAGTGGAAATCAAACAAGAGTGTTCCCCTTGTAGATGACTTGTGTGTGTGTGAATGTGTGTGAGAGAGAGGGTGTGACGTGGTGGGGTTCTTGCCTATGGAAGAATAACACTGCTGAGGCTAGGTTGGGTAATTTATACTCGCAAAATAAATGACTGGTTCAACTGATGACAGCTGAAATGACGACGGTGATGAGAATGATAATGACTGAGTTGGTTATGATCATAGTGGTGCTGTGTGTACTTACAGCACTGGGTGAAAATTACACACCAACTTATTCCATAATTAGACCCTTCTTGATTTAAAGCTACTTTCGCTGTTTGTTTGTTTTAGCCACTTGGGGGCAATGGATCAAGCTGAGAACTCGACATTACATAGTTGTTACGGCAAATATGTTGGCAAACAAATGCTTTTTTTAAATGTATTTGTTCATTAAACCTTTACTTAACCGGGTAAGTCCCATTGTGATGCCACACATTCTTGTCCAATGGAGCTCTAGGCCAAGAAATCATCAATACAAAGTTTCAAATGACATCGACGCAAATCTTTAACACACATAAAACAAACAAGAGTATCGATGACAGAATCATACGCCCACGAAGAAGGATCTCGCTAAGGAAGGAATTTAAAAACTCAAATTGAATTAGCGTCCAAACCCGTCACTAAATGTATACCCCCAACAGACAGAGTCCTGTCACCTGATGAATTAAGGCCGATACTCACCCGTCTGTCTGTCTTTCTGTCTTTTGGTCCTGCAGGTAGTGTAGAGTACAATGGGTTTCCATGAAAAAGAAAATGCTGCTGCATGAAATTATTCGATGAGAGCAGTGGGTTTGTGGGTCAGGAAACCAAAACAATGTGCTGCTAAAAGCATAAAAAAAAAAAAAAAAATTGTCAATTTAAGGCAATTTTATTCAGGCAGATTATTGTGTTTTGATAGTCGACAAACATTTGAGAAGCTGGAATTTTTTTACCCTTGTGTTACTCATATTATTAATCTGATCAAATGAGACCAAAGCCTTTCCAAGCGTAAAAATATGAAACGATCACCCAGCCCTAACAGACCCAATGTATTGGTTGTGCGTGTCTGCAGATGTTTATCTACTCAGATGTCATTCGACCGTAGACGTCAGCAGCATCCAGGCCAACCTGCTCGCCAGCTGCAGATATGGTGGAAACCCTGTCATTCCCAACTTCGTGATCCTCTCCCTCACCTCTTTTCTCGACGCGAAACAATAAACGTTGTTGCCAGGGGACCCGCAACGCTGCACATCACTATGTGTCTCTTGGGTGTTTACTTAAGCCCTCTATCTGCCCATCATAAGCAATCAGAAGAGGAGGGCGGGCTGACATGTTTCAGATATTTCTTCTGTGCGTGTGCATTTAGGTCTTTGTGCGCTATATGCGTGTCAGTGTGTGTCGTTGTTGTTTTACGAGCTCCTCCTGAGTGATGAGCCCGAGAGAAGCACCCCCGGGTTGTGCGTTTTCTGTCTCCACAGCTTGGGGAGAGGCCTCTTCAGCTGCATCTTTACCCTCCTGTGGGGTCAAACGCAGGTCGCGGTCGATAAAGGCTGAACTCCTGACACCCGTCCCAAAGAATGAGACGCCTCATTGTGTAGCGACAGATAGCAGACACAATGAGCCCCCGGTCTGAGTCCTGTTCTCGTCCGACGCGGTGTTTTCTTTTACTTGGCCGTGGCGGCGGCTTGCAGGGGTTTTCCTTTATGGTTGGCTAGTGACCCCGTAATCGCGGGGGTTTCCCCCTCTTTATCGGATTTTTGTCCAAATTTCATATCAATGCAGATGAGGTTGGAGAGGAGTTCATCCTAGAACGCTTTGGGAGATGATATATTTGTGTACACGCTGGAGAAAAGTGGGCAGATTCAACCTCTGCTGGATGCTTGATTACAACGTGGAGCTACTCCATTTTTCTCTCCCTCTCTCTCCCCCTCCACCCCTCTCTCTCTATCTCTACTGTTTTTCCAAAACAGCTCTAAACCCACTTGAGAATACTTGAGGTTTGGAGGAGTCCGATTTTGGCACTAACTATGAGAAAAGTTGGATGTCACCCAACGACAATATTTTGGATAAAAAGAGGACATACGACAAATCATCTACACTTATTTCTGTTTGATTCTCTGAGCTTTTTGCTCCCGAGAGAAGACCACTTATATAGGTATTAAGTTATAGCTATTGTTTTGGTTTGTGATAAATCAACAAAGTCTTTTCCAAAAAACCTGAAAGAGGTATTAGATTTTGCAGGTGGAGCTACAATCCGACAGTGGTTTTAAATTCCTTATTGATTGCTCAAGCTCAGTGCGGCCAATGTGATAATAATCCTATACGTATTGATGACATTAAAAGTTTGCACCGCTTTGCCTCCAAACTATGTACATTGTATAAAACTACACCAGCTAAAAAAGAGTTAGTTTGAGAATAAGGATTTTTCTTTGGTCGACAGCCCAACTTGCACAGGCCTCAATTTTTCAAGAAAATTCAGAATTTGCTGGCTTTGCCGTCTCAGTTTGCGGGGTTGTCAAAGCTAATATCATCTGCAGCCTACCCACACCCACAGGAGACAAACAAATATGCAGAGGCAAACATATTTGCACAAACCCACAGTTTGTGCAAATATGGCAAAGACAAAGGTCTAATCCAGCTGTTGGTGTCACTATGATGCACAAACCCCTCTTCAATTTAGTGAAATGTAACGTTGTTTAGGAGTTTAATATGATATAACATCCACTTTGGCGATATGCATCCCATTATTAGCTTAATTATATGTATATGCCTTTCTCTGCCAAGCATAAATTAAACCCTGTGTCCATGTAGTCACATTCCAGTATCTACTGCTTTATAGCTTCTTATAAATAATGGTTTAACTGTTAATGGTGTTTTGTCATTAACAGTGAAATAAATTGCTATAAAAAGGGTCATATTTTTGTAAACAGTGCCAACATTGCTTGGAGGGAACAATATTATTTCTGAGCTGTTCTGATGTATTGTTACGGTTGTTTTATTTGAATGAATATATTAAATCACTGCGACGTCAAGGGAAAAGGATTTCAATTGGTTCTTGTGTATCCTCCACTTTGAGAGACGTCGGTTTCAACTGAACTTCCTCAACTTTCGTGAAACGTAAATATATTTGGGTTTGGTTTTAGTTATCTGAGCCACTCAGGGTTTAATAAAAAAATCTACCGTCTCATCAAAAAGGGATTGAAGCACGTATGTGCATGCATGTGTCACAGCTTAGCTTTAGCAACCTCGGCCACAGGAGCTCAAATATTGCTGAAGAAGCAGCCGGTGTGGACGCCTTCGGGGCTGTCAGACGAGCTCACACACACACACACACACACACACACACACACACACACACACACACACACACACACACACACACACACACACACACACACACACACACACACACACACACACACACACACCACTTGTATTTTAACTTGTTGGCTCGCTCATAATCACCACCCCTTCTTCTCACTCACACCTCGCACTTTATCAAAAGACCCTGGGGCTTTCTTTTTTTTCTTCCCTCACCAAACCAGGTGGCCGTAAGGAAAGGAAAAAAACGTTGTGTCAAATAAAAGCTCCCCCCTCCCTTTCCCAATGCACACAACTCATCACTTTTGCCAGAGAGGAGGCCTGCCCAGCCCAGCTGTGGCTCTCGCCTTTACCATCTAATAACCATGACCTTCACGCTCTCCCTGTCAGACCTTTATTACTGAGAGAGAGAGAGAGAGCGAGAGAGAGAGGGAGAGAGAGGGAGGCAATAAAAGGCCACAGATGGATGTGGGACATCACTGCTGGCGAACAGAGACACAGAGAGCTTTTCACATACCGTCACTGCTGATGATGACTTCAATGACCTGAGATTGGCCGACAGACGGCCACGCCGTCACAGATGTCAAATAACAATACACCATTTTGCAGTCGTATATTGCAAGTCTGAAAAGGTCGAATATTGTGCTGCGGGCTCTGTCGCTCTGTGAATTTGTGTACTCAAGAGCTTGTGTGAGGCAGTCAGCTCACATCCTAAATCCGCACACGCTGGGCCTTCGCTGACGGGCTAAAAATAATATCTAGGTTACAATGCCCTGCCAAGCCCCAAACACAACAAAGTCTCAGGAAGCAGTCTTTTCAGCATGTTGCCATGGGGACTGACCACATGTGCAAGTCAGATAGGGGTGAGTGGTCAAAGTAGCAGTCAGGCCGTGTTGTCTCCTCGACTATAATAGGCCTAAAATACAACCTTCGCTTAACTAGGCACAGATGTGCTGAAGATAGCGGGTTTGCTGAGGTCACGGTCAAACAGGTCACGCTGAGGCCATCGGATGAGCCCAGCGCTAAAAGAAGTGAGAAAATAATAACAATTGTGAAGGGCTGGGTCCGTATTTCTGATTCTACATTTGGCCTGAAATTAATCAGAGCAGTGCCAGAACACTTCACAAAGACCTGAGGCAACATTAGGCTGTAGTTGGTTGGCTCTATTAAGAGGATTTTGGCGGTTCTGTTCTCATCGAATCAATCTGGTTGAGGGACTTGAGGGAACCTCTCCAACCCGTTGGCGGGTCGGTCACTATAAACTCTGCTGCGGAGACATCTGCTGTTTAAAACCCCAGGAAAAAGTTCATTTGCATTCCAAGAGTAGATCCCAAAGTTTTCAAAGATGCCAAATAAATCGGGTTGAAATTTGGGAAAACGTGTATGTAGAAAATGCCCTTTTAATGGAATGGAGCAGCCATAAAAAACACCATCATAATATAGCTTCAATAAGGAGGTGGAACAAGCTAATTCAGGATATAAATGATACAGTAAGAAAGTTAAAAATGCAATGATTTCTCCAACGACGAAAGAGTGAAACGCGACTTCAGCCAGCCTGTTTTAATATGCTCAAATAATCAGCAGCTAACACTTTCAATGAATCCCACTAACTGACTTATTGGAGCTAAACTACGATCAAGTTGGAGCCTGTCTGTTGTCCGGTTGATGAGGAGTACTTCCACAGGTGAAAGGAGGAGAGCCATAAGTCTAACGGATGTTCGTAGAGGTTAACTGAGGATGATCCTTCCTTCCAGAGGAGGGAAGGATCCAGAGGGAATGTCAACACACAAATTGACACTGGAGAGCGAGTTATTTTTCATTGCAGTCACGCTAATCCTTCAGAAATAAATGAGGTATACTCATCTTGGTCTCTCATGATTTACATGAATCTACCTGTCTGTTCGTATTCCATGACTAACACAGTAATTGCTAAATCAATATTTGATTTAAAATATTCATTTTTAGAAATGTAGCTAATTCAGGAGCTGGCTTATGGCCATTTGTCTGCAGGTGTGAATTATAGACTGGCTGGGAAAACCTGAAAGGAAAAGTGAATGTAAAAAATGCTCTGCACTACATACCTCCGCAACTACTGTGAGGCAGTAATCCAACGGAAATGTGCCAAAGTACTTTAAGTACAGATGTGACAATGTGTACAGTAACTGGCTAAGTGTTCAAATGCGGCTCATGCTTTGTATTAATTTCTTCTTCCTGCCAAAGCGGCCTAAATATACGACTTCTGAAAAACTGGAACGAACCTTACAACTCCTCTAAAGGTGAGAGCAGGGGTTAAATTAGAACTCACTACTGCATGAAAGCTAACAGCTTAGCATCTGTGATGGCTACATCTGTGCACTAAACCAAACACTTCTGCTCCAAAATTCAATATTTCCAGTTAGTTAATGACAAAATACATAATATATACACAGGTTAAAGTAACTGGCTGTGCTGTTATTATATGCAAACATATGGAAGATAGACATAAATCATGTTAAAACGAATGTGGCACAGCTATGCATATAAAAAACACATATCTGTGCCATTAAATAATGCTCTCAGTTGAGTCAGGCAGTTAATGCATCCCCCTTCTAAAAAGAGAGAAACGCTGTGCAGTGAGCTAAGTGTCGATATAGCTTCGGCCTTGGAAACTGCTCTCCTCTCCAGGTGGAGAGTTGAGCCAAGGTTGAGCTCGACTGAAACCTAACAGGTTAGAACACATGGTCTCTTTTTAATGGTTTCGTGCAGCTGCAGAGAAAACAGATTCCATTTGGCAAGAGTCAAACTGAAAAATTCCCAATGGCACATTTATATAGACTTTGAGCAGAAAACAGTCATCCACTACGTATTTTTTTTCTCTGTGAGCTGCTTGACAGGAAATAAAGGAAATAGCAGGAGAAGACAGAGGGGAAAAAAAATGAAACTCTACAGCAGGACTTGGATTCATATGAACTCTGGGGATATATTTACTCAAAACAACACATTATTAAATGCATATACAGTGCAGTGATAGTGGATGTTTAAAGTTGACCCAAGACAAATCCCCCTTCTGCGAGAACTACCGCTGAAAATACAACCTTTCCCTAAATGCTGGCACTCATTTCTGCAGGTACATAGCGTATGCAGTCACTCGCCAAACAGTCAGTCAGTTTTGGAAGGCAGGGGCTCCCCAAGCGAGCAGTGCAGCTGTGCTACTGACAGATCGGTGCAGGGCAGCGTGCAGCCGGCCTCTCCAGACCCTGGCACATCAAAGCTCCCGGGCCCTTTAGCTAGCCCCCCTGTAGCTCCCCAGCCGGCCACTTCAAAAGACTTTTGGGCGCATCGCAGATTCCCATCAAAGGGCCTGGACGCGGCGCTCACCCACGCAAGCAAGCCAGCCAAGGAGATATGATTAAAAGCACATTATTGGGGGAAGGAGGGAGGACAGAGGAGCGGTTTAGCAGGAGAAGGGTGGAGGGGAAAGAAGAGAGGATATCAGGTCCGAAAGGATCGTTCTTTACCTTTCTCACATATTCTCTCTCTCTCTCATTCTTCATCTCTTCTCCAAAATAATGCCAGTTTTTTAAGAGGAGAAGAGCAAGAATCGACACAACCGCAGTGCTGCCCCCTCTTTCTCATAACCTCTTTCTTTCCCCAACGCGTACTCCATTTCTTCTCCTCTCTCTCCCCTCCCATTTCTATCCTCTCTTACCATTCGAGGTCACGTCTCAGGTCATTTAATATAAGCCACTGGCTACACAGCCAATTCACACCTGAAATTGCCCGTCGGTAGCAGCGAGTGGCCTTGAATGATGGCATTGTTGTCCCCGTGGGGGGGCTCAGACAGCAGCGCACCAGCCAGCGGCCACAATGGGAGCCTTAAGGCCTGGAATAATTTGACTAAACGCACGGGATTTGCAAGTGCGGATTATCGCCGTTCAGCCTCGCAACCAACCATCCAACCCAATCAACCCCCCACCAATCTGACCAGTTAAAGCAGCATTGTTTTTTTCCGGTGAGACCGCGGCCGGCCACGTCGGCTAAGCTACTCTGAGTTTGTTGTTTTGCTTTGGTACAGTTGCAACAATTAAAACCGCAGCTGGAGCGCACACGTCCGCCGTGCACGCACGCACGCAACATCCGCCGCTAGTTTTCAGACGAGAGTTCATTTTAGAAGCCTTTTGTGTCATAACACGGGTATTTTTGCGGTTTAGGCCGTACGCGTGATGCTGTCAATACGCTTCTCTTTAGCCATCCAAGACGAGCATCTCAATTTCCATTCATTTCATGCCTCAACGTCTTCATGCAGCTTGCATATTATTGCTGTTTAAACATATCTTTGCTTGCGAGGCTGCTGCTGGGCCTTTTTGCCGCTCATGATAGCTCCGCTCCCATTATGCTGCCTCATTAGAGTGGATGTCCAAAATGTCAGAAGAATGTTTTATGGACTGTTGAGAAATCACTCTCCAGCACAAGTCACCCAGTGTTCTGCCATGCAAGAGAGGGGAGGGAGAGGAGAAGATAAGGGGTTTATATTCTTAAAAGGGTGGGGTGGAGGGAGCGGAGGGGGCAGCTTGCCTTTAGAAGAGCTTAGGGCCCAGTGTGGCGAATTAAATAGAATGCCCAGACGGAATTAGTTCCAAGGCAGACTGGGTCCCATTCTATGAAACTCAACAATTAGACGGATTAAACGTAATAACTCAGCCTGCACTGCCGCAGCTGCATTATGGTTACCCCGGCACCCATGGGGTTTGTGGGTGAGTGTGTGTCTTTCTGTGTGTGAGTGTGTGTATGTGCGTGTCATGGGGGGATTCATGCTCACATATGAAAAGTGACAACTCCGAGAGAGAATGCAATAAACTTCGGGAAAGAGAGGTAAAACGCTGTCCGGAATTGCATTTTCACCCTTTTCGCAAACGCGGCCAGTTGACACGCTGTTGTGATTTGGGTTGCGCGTCGTGGGTTTTGACGGGGTTAACTGCGAGTGTCAAGGCGTGTGTCGATATTCCATTGAGAAACTGCAATCCCCCGCGGTTTCACAGATATGTGACGGTGGGAAGGGTCCCGGATTTCCAAAATGGTGATGATGATGACGGTAAGGAAAAAAAGCCCAGACATCCACAGACCATTTTCTCCGCATTCTTTTGGAACGAGCATTTTGAGCAAAATGAAAAGCTGTCAGTCCAAACACCACAGCTGGTGCAGCTGAAGTCGCTGCCTGAGTGGCAGGTCGACTGATTAACTTACTGACCGGCTGGTTTGCTGACTGACTGGCTGACTGCAGCACCCCTCAACCCCCCTCACATCCCCCATCATCCACCTGTGTGTAAAAGGCCCTTTGTCAACGAGGCCTAATTTGAACCGACGCACCCTACACATGTGGAACAGCTCAGCAGCTCCACACACTTCTCGTCATTACACCGTGTGTGTGTGTGTGTGTGTGTGTCGAGAGGAGAAGAGACGATGCAGAGAGGGAGTTCTGGAGAAAAGCGTCTGCTGAGTAAAGCGTGTGCAAAAGCTTTGGTTCACCTCACACAAACTCCGGCCTTCACCACTTCTTCATTCTCTCACAGATCTAACACTCTCCTCAACAGTGCTCTATCGTGCTGTCCACACACTCAAACCCCTCAGTCGCACACAAAGGCAAAGCTTCTCCTCCGCGCAACCAAATTAATAAGAAAAATTCTTGTGAACTTTTTTTTTCTATGACGGATTTAATTGTGCGGTTTTGGCTGTAATTTCTAGTCATGATTGTACACATCGAACTCATTGCGGAGATGTGGAAACACACCTGCGTCAATGCAAAAAAAGAAGTCTGGAAGCAGGAAACTAGCAGACGATCAGAGAGTTCTGCCACTAGAGGTGAAGGTTCAAACTTAAAGTGAGTGCACCCTACATGTCTGAAGTACAACTCGTTTTGGGCCTCAATCTTCTCTTTGGAATAAGTTTGGATATTAATAGTTTTGTTTCAAACCTGTCTGATCGTCTGACTGCTCATGTTTCTTGTCCTGCTTTTTTTTTCTTCTTTTTTTAAAATTGTTGCCATGTTCCCAGCTCTCAAGAAAAGAAAAAAAAAAGTACAATGTTATTACAGGAATGATGGCCACAAATATGCAATTAAGAAGCAGGAGTGTAGCCCGGGGTCAATATCTCCTCCCGCAACTGCACAGAAAAAGGTCAAATGAATTCAGTTTTTTTTTTTTTAAACCCAACAACCACAACTTGGACTACCAGAGTGACGTGGTATCAGAACTTCAGCCCCCACCCAAAGCACCACTGCATTTCGCAGCCTCCTAAGAAAGAGTCCTTCTCCTTCACATACATTGCAAACTATACCTCGACATCAACAACCCGATGAACTCGTTGTGCTCAGTCAGTGTCTGAGCACCCGACCTAATTTTAGGTGAAACAGAGCAGAGCCAGCTGAAACACAGCAGCGGGGGACAATGCCCGTAGTGTAACAGAGCTAGTCCAGATCTGTATGAAACCTGACCTGGGTCAGGACCGCCGTCAGGACCGCCATCAGGACCGCCATCAGGACCGCCGACAGGTAAGTCTGTCTGAACTTTAGCGATGAACGGAGACACGGATGGATTTGTAAGAAAGACTTCATCGATGTTTCACAGAACTACATGACATTTAAAAAGTTTAAAAAATAAACGTTTTCTCTTCCTCCACTTAACTAAGCTTTCAGTCGTGACACATAAAGTGGCTATAAGTGTTCAGGGAGAAAAAAAACACAGAACTTGACATAATCTAAAATTAGCTGTGGGGCGTTTCTCTTTCCTTCCATTTCGACCTTTGCCTCTCTCTAAAGCCACATTTCCACTGCATGGTAGTGGCTCTGTTGAACAGCGACTTTTGTTCTCCATGAGCAAAAGTTGTGCATAGTATCTGGTACCTGCACTTTTTTTTGTTGGTATAACCTTGGTTGAGCCGAGTCAATTCTAGGAGGTGGATTAAAAACAATGCAGGCCACTGGTTGGTCAGAGGGAATCGACACTTTCGAGACACGGAACATTCGTCACAAATTCGCCATTTAAAATCATCAATAGCGACCCAAATTTCTTTATTTACCAGACCCAGATTGAAAGAAAATTGCTGCCCGCAAAACTACGACGTACAAAGTGCACGGATCGCGTTGATGATAGCGATCAGCTGAGAATACCGCCTACACTGAGGAGGTACCATACGCGGCGGAAAAAACTAAATCGAGAAAAGGACCTGGTACCAAAAAAGTGAGTCACGTCGAGCCGACGCATGCAGTGGAAACGAGGCAGGAGTGCCCCTCTCTCCCTCCGTCTCTCCTCCCCCCTTTGCTGCCTCTCACCCTCCCACAGGTCAGCACAGCTCTGGCCCTCTCCTGTGTATTTAAAGTAATTGCTCGTGGCAGTCAAGGTGTCTGCATAAGGGCCTGTCATAAGCAATCCAGTGGCATGAGTAGGGGCCTTGTGCATGAACCTAATCCAGCCAACGATGCCAAGTGGACGGCCGGAGGGGGTTAAGAAGTTGTTCAACAGCAACCTGCAAAAAACAAAAACAGTAGGTTGCTGTTGGCTTTTAATCCACTCAAATTGACATGAAAATGAAGCCAAGGCAGTTTTCTTCTGCGGAAACTTTGTATTTCTGAATGGAAGAATTTCTTTGTCGTTTTGTCACGAGACTGTTGTGATGGATTTGCTGTGCATTCAAGAAGAACAAGTTAAAACAAACCACAATTTCTCGTGATAACCACCAATCTCTTCCTTTTTCCCCATCAGTAGACCGTCAAATGTATTCTTTTTTTTTTTACCTCTTCCTTTTTGCACAAGAGAACAGGTCTCTGTATTTGCTTTAACACTGTGAAGGCTGTTTGCCAAAGGCCTTCGACACACACAGAAATTCCTCACCCACTTACCCCTCCACCACCAACACTCCAAGTCCTGTAGCATGTTCAGAGGCAGAGACAGACAGGAACTAAGGGGCCGAGACCAAACGTCGACCCTTCTCCGGAGCATGGCGACTCTGGTCAGACACAGCAATAAGAAGTGGAGCCCCGGCCCCTCCAGCCAGACTTGAGAGGAGACGACTTAAGGTCCCAAGTGTTTGGGAAACAGGCCCATCAATGTCAAAGCCTTTTATTGCTTTGGCTTCCTATTGCTTTTCCCTGCTTGGGGGTGAGTATGAATCTACTCTTAGCAGAGGCAGTGGGATGGGTTTATCTTTCATCAGTCATAACCGTGGCAATTAAGGAAGCACACATGAGGAATGACCCAAGATTAAAAAGAAAAAAAAGGTCATGGGTTGTTTTAAGTGGGTTAAGAGTGAGGCCTTTTAAAGCTGTTTTATGGAACCACTGAGATGTTTTGAAAGTCCTTTGTATTTTGAATTTAAAAAAAAACCATTCCACAATGTCCATGTTGACTCTTAAACTCAGAAATCAGTGAAATAGACAAAAAAAAAAAGCTTTGCACACGCCGTGTACTTCGTTTCTGATTACTTGAACTATAAAGATGTAGACTTAAACGTGTCTGGAAATTA